>NW_026779978.1:0-60669 GCF_030144855.1 Hypanus sabinus | reverse complement strand
CACTGTCCCCATTCATCAACTCGCCAACTCACCCAATGTGAAACAGCCCACTGTCTCCAATCACCAGCTGACCCAATGTGAAACATCCCACTGTCCCCAGTCACCAACTGACCCAACGTGAAACAGCTCACTGTCCCCGTTCACCAACTGACCCAACGTGAAACAGCCCACTGTCCCCATTCACCAACTGACCCAACGTGAAACTGCCCACTGTCACAATTCTACAAATGACCCAATGTGCAACAGCTCACTGTCGCTATTCACCAACTCGTCAACTGACCCAATGTGAAACAACTCACTGTCCCCATTCATCAACTGACCCAATGTGAAACAGCCCACTGTCCCCCTGTCACGAACTGACCCAATGTGTAACAGCCCACTGTCCCCATTCACCAACTGACCAAATGTGAAACAGCCCACTGTCCCCATTCACCAACTCGCCAACTGACCCAATGTGAAACAGCCCGCTGTCCCCATTCACCAACTCACCAACTCACCCAATGTGAAACAGCCCACTGTCCCCATTCACCAACTGACCAAATGTGAAACAGCCCACTGTCGCCATTCACCAACTCGCCAACTGACCCAATGTGAAACAACTCACTGTCCACATTCACCAACTGACCCAACGTGGAACAGCCCACTGTCGCTATTCACCAACTAACCCAATGTGAAACAGCCCACTATCCCCATTCACCAACTCGCCAACTGACCCAATGTGAAACAGCCCACTGTCCCCATTCACCAACTGACCCAATGTGAAACAGCCCACTGTCCCCATTCACCAACTGACCCAAATTGATACTGCCACTGTCGCTATTCACCAACTGGACAACTGACCCAATGTGAAACAGCCCACTGTTCCCATTCACCAAATGACCCAAGTTGAAACAGCCCACTGTCCCAATTCACCAACTGACCAAATGTGAAACAGCTCCCTGTCCCCATTCACCAAATGACCCAATGTGAAACAGCCCACTGTCTCGAATCACCAACTGACCCGATGTGAAACAGCCCACTGTCCCCATTCACCAACTGACCCAAGTTGAAACAGCCCACTGTCCCCATTCTCCAACTGACCCAATGTGAAACAGCTCCCTGTCCCCATTCACCAAATGACGCAATGTGAAACAGCCCACTGTCCCGATTCACCAACGCACACAATGTGAAACAGACCACTTTCCCCAGTCACCAACTGACCCAATGTGAAACAGCCCACTGTCCCCATTCACCAACTGACCCAATGCGAAACAGCCCACTGTCCCCATGGACCAACTGACCCAATCCGAAACAGCCCACTGTCCCCAGTCACCATCTGACCCAAGGACAAACAACCCACTGTCCCCATTCATCAACTCGCCAACTCACCCAATGTGAAACAGCCCACTGTCTCCAATCACCAGCTGACCCAATGTGAAACATCCCACTGTCCCCAGTCACCAACTGACCCAACGTGAAACAGCCCACTGTCCCCATTCACCAACTGACCCAACGTGAAACAGCCCACTGTCCCCATTCACCAACTGATCCAACGTGAAACTGCCCACTGTCACAATTCTACAAATGACCCAATGTGAAACAGCCCACTGTCGCTATTCACCAACTCGCCAACTGACCCAATGTGAAACAACTCACTGTCCCCAGTCACGAACTGACCCAATGTGTAACAGCCCACTGTCCCCATTCACCAACTGACCAAATGTGAAACAGTGCACTGTCGCCATTCACCAACTCGACAACTGACCCAATGTGAAACAACTCACTGTCCCCATTCAACAACTGACCCAATGTGAAACAGCCCACTGTCCCCATTCACCAACTCGCCAACTGACCCAATGTGAAAAAGCCCGCTGTCCCCATTCACCAACTCACCAACTCACACAATGTGAAACAGCCCACTGTCCCCATTCACCAACTGACCAAATGTGAAACAGCCCACTGTCGCCATTCACCAACTCGCCAACTGACCCAATGTGAAACAACTCACTGTCCCCATTCACCAACTGACCCAACGTGGAACAGCCCACTGTCGCTATTCACCAACTAACCCAATGTGAAACAGCCCACTGTCCCCATTCACCAACTCGCCAACTGACCCAATGTGAAACAGCCCACTGTCCCCATTCACCAACTGACCCATCGTGAAACAGCCCACTGTCCCCATTCAACAACTGACCCAATGTGAAACAGCCCACTGTCCCCATTCACCAACTGACCAAATGTGAAACAGCCCACTGTCGCCATTCACCAACTCGCCAACTGACCCAATGTGAAACAACTCACTGTCCCCATTCACCAGCTGACCCAACGTGGAACAGCCCACTGTCCCCATTCACCAACTCGCCAACTGACCCAATGTGAAACAGCCTGCTGTCCCCATTCACCAACTCACCAACTCACCAAATCCGAAACAGCCCACTGTCCCCAGTCACCAACTGACCCAAGGACAAACAACCCACTGTCCCCATTCATCAACTCGCCAACTCACCCAATGTGAAACAGCCCACTGTCTCCAATCACCAGCTGACCCAATGTGAAACATCCCACTGTCCCCAGTCACCAACTGACCCAACGTGAAACAGCCCACTGTCCCCATTCACCAAATGACCCAACGTGAAACAGCCCACTGTCCCCATTCACCAACTGACCCAACGTGAAACTGCCCACTGTCACAATTCTACAAATGACCCAATGTGAAACAGCCCACTGTCGCTATTCACCAACTCGCCAACTGACCCAATGTGAAACAACTCACTGTCCCCATTCATCAACTGACCCAATGTGAAACAGCCCACTGTCCCCAGTCACGAACTGACCCAATGTGTAACAGCCCACTGTCCCCATTCACCAACTGACCAAATGTGAAACAGTGCACTGTCGCCATTCACCAACTCGACAACTGACCCAATGTGAAACAACTCACTGTCCCCATTCACCAACTGACCCAATGTGAAAAAGCCCACTGTCCCCATTCACCAACTGACCAAATGTGAAACAGCCCACTGTCGCCATTCACCAACTCGCCAACTGACCCAATGTGAAACAACTCACTGTCCCCATTCACCAACTGACCCAACGTGGAACAGCCCACTGTCGCTATTCACCAACTAACCCAATGTGAAACAGCCCACTGCCCCCATTCACCAACTCGCCAACTGACCCAATGTGAAACAGCCCACTGTCCCCATTCACCAACTGACCCATCATGAAACAGCCCACTGTCCCCATTCAACAACTGACCCAATGTGAAACAGCCCACTGTCCCCATTCACCAACTGACCCAATGTGAAACAGCCCACTGTCCCCATTCACCAACTGACCAAATGTGAAACAGCCCACTGTCGCCATTCACCAACTCGCCAACACACCCAATGTGAAACAACTCACTGTCCCCATTCACCAACTGACCCAATGTGAAACAGCCCACTGTCCCCATTCACCAACTGACCAAATGTGAAACAGCCCACTGTCGCCATTCAGCAACTCGCCAACTGACCCAATGTGAAACAACTCACTGTCCCCATTCACCAGCTGACCCAACGTGGAACAGCCCACTATCCCCATTCACCAACTCGCCAACTGACCCAATGTGAAACAGCCCGCTGTCCCCATTCACCAACTCACCAACTCACCAAATGTGAAACAGCCCACTGTCCCCATTCACCAACTGACCCAATGTGAAACAGCCCACTGTCCCCATTCACCAACTGACCCAACGTGGAACAGCCCACTGTCGCCATTCACCAACTAACCCAATGTGAAACGGCCCACTGTCCCCATTCAACAACTCGCCAACTGACCCAATGTGAAACAGCCCGCTGTCCCCATTCACCAACTGACCCAATGTGAAACAGCCCACTGTCCCCATTTACCAACTGACAAATTCCGAAACAGCCCACTGTCCCCAGTCACCAACTGACCCAAGGTGAAACAACCCACTGTCCCCATTCAGCAACTCGCCAACTCACCCAATGTGAAACAGCCCACTGTCTCCAGTCACCAGCTGACCCAATGTGAAACATCCCACTGTCCCCAGTCACCAACTGACCCAATGTGAAACAGCCCACTGTCCCCATTCTCCAACTGACCCAATGTGAAACAGCCCACTGTCCCTATTCACCAACTGACCCAAATTGATACAGCCCACTGTCGCTATTCACAAACTGGACAACTGACCCTACGTGAAACAGCCCACTGTCCCCATTCAACAACTGACCCAATGTGAAACAGCCCACTGTCCCCATTCACCAACTGACCCAATCTGAAACAGCCCATTGTCCCCATTCAACAACTCACAAACTGACCGAACATGATACAGCCCACTGTCCCTATTCACCAAATGACCCAATGTGAAACAGCCCACTGTCGCCATTCACCAACTCGCCAACTGAACCAATGTGAAACAACTCACTGTCCCCATTCACCAACTGACCCAACATGAAACAGCCCTCTGTCCCCATTCAACAACTGACCCAACGTTAAACAGCCCACTGTCCGCATTCACCAACTGACCCAACGTGAAACATCCCACTGTCACAATTCTCCAAATGACCCAATTTGAAAGAGCCCACTGTCGCCATTCACCAACTCGCCAACTGACCCAATGTGAAACAACTCACTGTCCCCATTCAACAACTGACCCAACGTGAAACAGCCCACTGTCCCCATTCATCAACTGACCCAACGTTATACAGCCCACTGTCCGCATTCACCAACTGACCCAACGTGAAACAGCCCACTGTCACAATTCTCCAAATGACCCAATTTGAAACAGCGCACTGTCGCCATTCACCAACTCGCCAACTGACCCAATGTGAAACAACTCACTGTCCCCATTCACCAACTGACCCAACGTGGAACAGCCCCCTGTCCCCATTCACCAACTCGCCAACTGACCCAATGTGAAACAGCCCGCTGTCCCCATTCACCAACTCACCAACTCACCCAATGTGAAAAAGCCCACTGTCCCCATTCACCAATGGAACCAATGTGAAACAGCCCACTGTCCCCATTCACCAACTGACCAAATGTGAAACAGAGCACTGTCGCCATTCACTGACTCACCAACTGACCCAATGTGAAACAACTCACTGTCCCCATTCACCAACTAACCCAATGTGAAACGGCCCACTGTCCCCATTCAACAACTCGCCAACTGACCCAATGTGAAACAGCCCGCTGTCCCCATTCACCAACTGACCGAACATGATACAGCCCACTGTCCCTATTCACCAAATGACCCAATGTGAAACAGCCCACTGTCGCCATTCACCAACTGACCCAACGTGAAACAGCCCACTCTCCCCATTCACCAAATGACCCAATGTGAAACAGCCCACTGTCCCCATTCACCATCTGACCCAAATTGAAAAAGCCCACTGTCCCCATTCACCAACTGACCCAATGTGAACCAGCCCACTATCCCCATTCACCAACTGACACAATGTGAAACAGCCCACTTTCCCCATTCACCAACTGACACAATGTGAAACAACCCACTGTCCCCATTCACCAACTGACCCAATGTGAAACAGCCCTCTGACCCCATTCACCAACTGACCCAATGTGAAACAGCCCACTGTCCCCATTCACCAACTGACCCAAAGTGAAAGAGCCAACTGTCCCTATTCACCAACTGACCCAACGTGAAACAGGACACTGTCCCCATTCAGAAACTGACCCAATGTGAAACAGTCCACGGTCCCCATACACCAACTGACCCAACGTGAAACAGCCCACTGTCCCCATTCACCAACTGACCCAATGTGAAACAGCCCAGTCCCCATTCACCAACTGACCAAATGTGAAACAGCCCACTGTCACCATTCACTAAACTGACTCAATGTGAAACAGCCTACTGTCCCCATTCACCAAATGACCCAATGTGAAACAGCCCATGTCCCCATTCACCAAATGACCCTATGTGAAACAGCCCACTGTCTCCATTCACAAACTGACTCAATGTGAAACAGCCCACTGTCCCCATTCACCAACAGACCCAATGTGAAACAGCCCACTGTCCCCATTCACCAACTGACCCAATGTGAAACAACTCACTGTCCCCATTCACCAACTGACCCAACGTGGAACAGCCCACTGTCCCCATTCACCAACTCGCCAACTGACACAATGTGAAACAGCCCGCTGTCCCCATTCACCAACTCACCAACTCACCCAATGTGAAACAGCCCACTGTCCCCATTCACCAACTGACCAAATGTGAAACAGCGCACTGTCGCCATTCACTGACTCACCAACTGACCCAATGTGAAACAACTCACTGTCCCCATTCACCAACTGACCCAACGTGGAACAGCCCACTGTCGCCATTCACCAACTAACCCAATGTGAAACGGCCCACTGTCCCCATTCAACAACTCGCCAACTGACCCAATGTGAAACAGCCCGCTGTCCCCATTCACCAACTGACCCAACATGAAACAGCCCACTGTCCCCATTCAACAACAGACCCAATGTGAAACAGCCCACTGTCCCCATTCACCAACTGACCCAATCTGAAACAGCCCACTGTCCCCATTCAACAACTCACAAACTGACCGAACATGATACAGCCCACTGTCCCTATTCACCAAATGACCCAATGTGAAACAGCCCACTGTCGCCATTCACCAACTGACCCAACGTGAAACAGCCCACTGTCCACATTCACCAAATGACCCAATGTGAAACAGCCCACTGTCCCCATTCACCATCTGACCCAAATTGAAAAAGCCCACTGTCCCCATTCACCAACTGACCCAATGTGAAACAGCCCACTATCCCCATTCAACAACTGACACAATGTGAAACAGCTCACTGTCCCCATTCACCAACTGACCCAACGTGGAACAGCCCACTGTCGCCATTCACCAGCTAACCCAATGTGAAACAGCCCACTGTCCCCATTCACCAACTGTCCAAATGTGAAACAGCCCACTGTCCCCATTCACCAACTGACACAATGTGAAACAACCCACTGTCCCCATTCACCAACTGACCCAATGAGAAACAGCCAACTGTCCCTATTCACCAACTGACCCAACGTGAAACAGCACACTGTCCCCATTCAGAAACTGACCCAATGTGAAACAGTCCACGGTCCCCATTCACCAACTGACCCAACGTGAAACAGCCCACTGTCCCCATTCACCAACTGACCCAATGTGAACCAGCCCAGTTCCCATTCACCAACTGACCAAATGTGAAACAGCCCACTGTCTCCATTCACAAACTGACTCAATGTGAAACACCCCACTGTCCCCATTCACCAACTGACCCAATGTGAAACAGCCCAGTTCCCATTCACCAACTGACCAAATGTGAAACAGCCCACTGTCCCCATTCACCAACTGACCCAAATTGATACAGCCCACTGTCGCTATTCACCAACTGGACAACTGACCCAATGTGAAACAGCCCACTGTCCCCATTCACCAAATGACCCAAGTTGAAACAGCCCACTGTCCCAATTCACCAACTGACCCAATGTGAAACAGCTCCCTGTCCCCATTCACCAAATGACCCAATGTGAAACAGCCCACTGTCTCGATTCACCAACTGACCCGATGTGAAACAGCCCACTGTCCCCATTCACCAACTGACCCAAGTTGAAACAGCCCACTGTCCCCATTCTCCAACTGACCCAATGTGAAACAGCTCCCTGTCCCCATTCACCAAATGATGCAATGTGAAACAGCCCACTGTCCCGATTCACCAACGCACACAATGTGAAACAGACCACTTTCCCCAGTCACCAACTGACCCAATGTGAAACAGCCCACTGTCCCCATTCACCAACTGACCCAATGCGAAACAGCCCACTGTCCCCATGGACCAACTGACCCAATCCGAAACAGCCCTCTGTCCCCAGTCACCAACTGACCCAAGGACAAACAACCCACTGTCCCCATTCATCAACTCGCCAACTCACCCAATGTGAAACAGCCCACTGTCTCCAATCACCAGCTGACCCAATGTGAAACATCCCACTGTCCCCAGTCACCAACTGACCCAACGTGAAACAGCCCACTGTCCCCATTTACCAACTGACCCAACGTGAAACAGCCCACTGTCCCCGTTCACCAACTGACCCAACGTGAAACTGCCCACTGTCACAATTCTCCAAATGACCCAATGTGAAACAGCCCACTGTCGCTATTCACCAACTCGCCAAATGACCCAATGTGAAACAACTCACTGTCCCCATTCATCAACTGACCCAATGTGAAACAGCCCACTGTCCCCAGTCACGAACTGACCCAATGTGAAACAGCCCACGGTCCCCATTCACCAACTGACCAAATGTGAAACAGCGCACTGTCCCCATTCACGAACTGACCAAATGTGAAACAGTGCACTGTCGGCATTCACCAACTCGACAACTGACCCAATGTGAAACAACTCACTGTCCCCATTCACCCACTGACCCAATGTGAAACAGCCCACTGTCCCCATTCACCAACTCGCCAACTGACCCAATGTGAAACAGCCCGCTGTCCCCATTCACCAACTCAACAACTCACACAATGTGAAACAGCCCACTGTCCCCATTCACCAACTGACCAAATGTGAAACAGCCCACTGTCGCCATTCACCAACTCGCCAACTGACCCAATGTGAAACAGCCCACTGTCCCCATTCACCAACTGACCCATCATGAAACAGCCCACTGTCCCCATTCAACAACTGACCCAATGTGAAACAGCCCACTGTCCCCATTCACCAACTGACCCAATGTGAAACAGCCCACTGTCCCCATTCACCAACTGACCAAATGTGAAACAGCCCACTGTCGCCATTCACCAACTCGCCAACTCACCCAATGTGAAACAACTCACTGTCCCCATTCACCAACTGACCCAATGTGAAACAGCCCACTGTCCCCATTCACCAACTCGCCAACTGACCCAATGTGAAACAACTCACTGTCCCCATTCACCAGCTGACCCAACGTGGAACAGCCCACTGTCCCCATTCACCAACTCGCCAACTGACCCAATGTGAAACAGCCCGCTGTCCCCATTCACCAACTCACCAACTCACCAAATGTGAAACAGCCCACTGTCCCCATTCACCAACTGACCCAATGTGAAACAGCCCACTGTCCCCATTCACCAACTGACCAAATGTGAAACAGCGCACTGTCGCCATTCACTGACTCACCAACTGACCCAATGTGAAACAACTCACTATCCCCATTCACCAACTGACCCAACGTGGAACAGCCCACTGTCGCCATTCACCAACTAACCCAATGTGAAACGGCCCACTGTCCCCATTCAACAACTCGCCAACTGACCCAATGTGAAACAGCCCGCTGTCCCCATTCACCAACTGACCCAATGTGAAACAGCCCACTGTCCCCATTTACCAACTGACCCAATCCGAAACAGCCCACTGTCCCCAGTCACCAACTGACCCAAGGTGAAACAGCCCACTGTCCCAATTCTCCAACTGACCCAATGTGAAACAGCCCACTGTCCCCATTCACCAACTGACCCAAATTGATATAGCCCACTGTCGCTATTCACCAACTGGACAACTGACCCTACGTGAAACAGCCCACTGTCCCCATTCAACAACTGACCCAATGTGAAACAGCCCACTGTCCCCATTCACCAACTGACCCAATCTGAAACAGCCCACTGTCCCCATTCAACAACTCACAAACTGACCGAACATGATACAGCCCACTGTCCCTATTCACCAAATGACCCAATGTGAAACAGCCCACTGTCGCCATTCACCAACTGACCCAACGTGAAACAGCCCACTGTCCCCATTCACCAACTGACCCAAGTTGAAACAGCCCACGGTCCCCATTCACCAACTGACCCAATGTGAAACAGCTCCCTGTCCCCATTCACCAACTGACCCAATGTGAAACAGCCCACTGTCCCCATTGACCAACTGAACCAATCCGAAACAGCCCACTGTCCCCAGTCACCAACTGACCCAAGGTGAAACAACCCACTATCCCCATTCATCAACTCGCCAACTCACCCAATGTGAAACAGCCCACTGTCTCCAATCACCAGCTGACCCAATGTGAAACATCCCACTGTCCCCAGTCACCCACTGACCCAACGTGCAACAGCCCACTGTCCCCATTCACCAACTGACCCAACGTGAAACAGCCCACTGTCCCCATTCACCAACTGACCCAACGTGAAACTGCCCACTGTCACAATTCTCCAAATGACCCAATGTGAAACAGCCCACTGTCCCCATTCACCAACTGACCAAATGTGAAACAGCGCACTGTCGCCATTCACCAACTCGCCAACTGACCCAATGTGAAACAGCCCACTGTACCCATTCACCAACTGACCCAATGCGAAACAGTCCACTGTCCCCATTGACCAACTGACCCAATCCGAAACAGCCCACTGTCCCCAGTCACCACCTGACCCAAGGTGAAACAACCCACTGTCCCCATTCATCAACTCGCCAACTCACCCAATGTGAAACAGCCCACTGTCCCCATTCACCAACTGACCCAACGTGAAACAGCCCACTGTCCCCATTCACCAACTGACACAACGTGAAACTGCCCGCTGTCACAATTCTCCAAATGACCCAATGTGAAACAGCCCACTGTCGCCATTCACCAACTCGCCAACAGACCCAATGTGAAACATCTCACTGTCCCCATTCATCAACTGACCCAATGTGAAACAGCCCACTGTCCCCAGTCACCAACTGACCCAATGTGAAACAGCCCACTGTCCCCATTCACCAACTCGCCAACTGACCCAATATGAAACAGCCCGCTGTCCCCATTCACCAACTCACCCAATGTGAAACAGCCCACTGTCCCCATTCACCAACTGAAACAATGTGAAACAGCCCACTGTCGCCATTCACCAACTCGCCAACTGACCCAATGTGAAACAACTCACTGTCCCCATTCACCAACTCACCAACTCACCCAATGTGAAACAGCCCACTGTCACAATTCTCCAACTGATCAAATGTGAAACAGCGCACTGTCGCCATTCACCAACTCGCCAGCCGAACCAATGTGAAACAACTCACTGTCCCCATTCACCAACTGACCCAACGTGGAACAGCCCACTGTCCCCATTCACCAACTCACCAACTCACCCAATGTGAAACTGCCCACTGTCCCCATTCACCATCTGACCCAAATTGAAAAAGCCCACTGTCCCCATTCACCAACTGACCCAATGTGAAACAGCCCACTATCCCCATTCACCAACTGACACAATGTGAAACAGCCCACTGTCCCCATTCACCAACTGACACAATGTGAAACAACCCACTGTCCCCATTCACCAACTGACCCAATGTGAAACAGCCCTCTGACCCCATTCACCAACTGACCCAATGTGAAACAGCCCACTGTCCCCATTCACCAACTGACCCAAAGTGAAACAGCCAACTGTCCCTATTCACCAACTGACCCAACGTGAAACAGCACACTGTCCCCATTCAGAAACTGACCCAATGTGAAACAGTCCACTGTCCCCATTCACCAACTGACCCAACGTGAAACAGCCCACTGTCCCCATTCACCAACTGACCCAATGTGAAACAGCCCAGTCCCCATTCACCAACTGACCCAAAGTGAAACAGCCCACTGTCCCCATTCACCAACTGACCCAATGCGAAACAGCCCACTGTCCCCATTGACCAACTGACCCAATCCGAAACAGCCCACTGTCCCCAGTCACCAACTGACCCAAGGTGAAACAACCCACTGTCCCCATTCATCAACTAGCCAACTCACCCAATGTGAAACAGCCCACTGTCCCCAATCACCAGCTGACCCAATGTGAAACATCCCACTGTCCCCAGTCACCAACTGACCCAACGTGAAACAGCCCACTGTCCCCATTCACCAACTGACCCAATGTGAAACCGCCCACTGTCCCCATTCACCAACTGACCCAACTTGAAACTGCCCACTGTCACAATTCTCCAAATGACCCAATGTGAAACATCCCACTGTCCCCAGTCACCCACTGACCCAACGTGAAACAGCCCACTGTCCCCATTCACCAACTGACCCAACGTGAAACAGCCCACTGTCCCCATTCACCAACTGACCCAACGTGAAACTGCCCACTGTCACAATTCTCCAAATGACCCAATGTGAAACAGCCCACTGTCGCAATTCACCAACTCACAATCTCACCCAATGTGAAACTGCCCACTGTCCCCATTCAAGAACTGACCAAATGTGAAACAGCGCACTGTCGCCATTCACCAACTGACCCAATGCGAAACAGCCCACTGTCCCCATTGACCAACTGACCCAATCCAAAACAGCCCACTGTCCCCAGTCACCACCTGACCCAAGGTGAAACAACCCACTGTCCCCATTCATCAACTCGCCAACTCACCCAATGTGAAACAGCCCACTGTCCCCAATCACCAGCTGACCCAATGTGAAACATCCCACTGTCCCCATTCACCAACTGACCCAACGTGAAACAGCCCACTGTCCCCATTCACCAACTGACACAACGTGAAACTGCCCACTGTCACAATTCTCCAAATGACCCAATGTGAAACAGCCCACTGTCGCCATTCACCAACTCGCCAACTGACCCAATGTGAAACAACTCACTGTCCCCATTCATCAACTGACCCAATGTGAAACAACTCACTGACCCCATTCACCAACTCACCAACTCACCCAATGTGAAACAGCCCACTGTCACAATTCTCCAACTGACCCAATGTGAAACAGCCCACTGTCGCCATTCACCAACTCGCCAGCCGAACCAATGTGAAACAACTCACTGTCCCCATTCACCAACTGACCCAACGTGGAACAGCCCACTGTCCCCATTCACCAACTCACCAACTCACCCAATGTGAAACAGCCCACTGTCCCCATTCACCATCTGACCCAAATTGAAAAAGCCCACTGTCCCCATTCACCAACTGACCCAATGTGAAACAGCCCACTATCCCCATTCACCAACTGACACAATGTGAAACAGCCCACTGTCCCCATTCACCAACTGACACAATGTGAAACAACCCGCTGTCCCCATTCACCAACTGACCCAATGTGAAACAGCCCTCTGACCCCATTCACCAACTGACCCAATGTGAAACAGCCCACTGTCCCCATTCACCAAATGACCCAAAGTGAAACAGCCAACTGTCCCTATTCACCAACTGACCCAACGTGGAACAGCACACTGTCCCCATTCAGAAACTGACCCAATGTGAAACAGTCCACTGTCCCCATTCACCAACTGACGCAACGTGAAACAGCCCACTGTCCCCATTCACCAACTGACCCAATGTGATACAGCCCAGTCCCCATTCACCAACTGACCCAATGTGAAACAGCCCACTGTCCCCATTCACCAACTGACCCAATGCGAAACAGCCCACTGTCCCCATTGACCAACTGACCCAATCCGAAACAGCCCACTGTCCCCAGTCACCAACTGACCCAAGGTGAAACAACCCACTGTCCCCATTCATCAACTAGCCAACTCACCCAATGTGAAACAGCCCACTGTCCCCAATCACCAGCTGACCCAATGTGAAACATCCCACTGTCCCCAGTCACCAACTGACCCATCGTGAAACACCCACTGTCCCCATTCACCAACTGACCCAATGTGAAACAGCCCAATGTCCCCATTCACCAAATGACCCAACGTGAAACTGCCCACTGTCACAATTCTCCAAATGACCCAATGTGAAACAGCCCACTGTCGCCATTCACCAACTCGCCAACTGACCCAATGTGAAACAACTCACTGTCCCCATTCATCAACTGACCCAATGTGAAACAGCCCACTGTCCCCAGTCACCAACTGACCCAATGTGAAACAGCACACTGTCCCCATTCACCAACTCGCCAACTGACCCAATGTGAAACAACTCACTGTCCCCGTTCACCAACTGACCCAACGTGGAACAGCCCACTGTCCCCATTCACCAACTCGCCAACTGACCCAATATGAATCAGCCCGCTGTCCCCATTCACCAGCTCACCAACTCACCCAATGTGAAACAGCCCACTGTCCCCATTCACCAACTGACCCAATGTGAAACAGCCCACTATCCCCATTCACCAACTGACACAATGTGAAACAGCCCACTGTCCCCATTCACCAACTGACACAATGTGAAACAACCCGCTGTCCCCATTCACCAACTCGCCAACTCACTAAATGTGAAACAGCCCACTGTCCCCATTCACCAACTGACACAATGTGAAACAGCCCACTGTCCCCATTCACCAACTGACACAATGTGAAACAACCCGCTGTCCCCATTCACCAACTGACCCAATGTGAAGCAGCCCTCTGACCCCATTCACCAACTGACCCAATGTGAAACAGCCCACTGTCCCCATTCACCAACTGACCCAAAGTGAAACAGCCAACTGTCCCTATTCACCAACTGACCCAACGTGAAACAGCACACTGTCCCCATTCAGAAACTGACCCAATGTGAAACAGTCCACTGTCCCCATTCACCAACTGACCCAAAGTGAAACAGCCAACTGTCCCTATTCACCAACTGACCCAACGTGAAACAGCACACTGTCCCCATTCAGAAACTGACCCAATGTGAAACAGCCCTCTGACCCCATTCACCAACTGACCCAATGTGAAACTGCCCACTGTCCCCATTCACCAACTGACCCAATGTGAAACAGCCCAGTCCCCATTCACCAACTGACCCAATGTGAAACAGCCCACTGTCCCCATTCACCAACTGACCCAATGCGAAACAGCCCACTGTCCCCATTGACCAACTGACCCAATCCGAAACAGCCCACTGTCCCCAGTCACCAACTGACCCAAGGTGAAACAACCCACTGTCCCCATTCATCAACTAGCCAACTCACCCAATGTGAAACAGCCCACTGTCCCCAATCACCAGCTGACCCAATGTGAAACATCCCACTGTCCCCAGTCACCAACTGACCCATCGTGAAACACCCACTGTCCCCATTCACCAACTGACCCAACGTGAAACAGCCCACTGTCCCCATTCATCAACTGACCCAACGTGAAGCAGCCCTCTGACCCCATTCACCAACTGACCCAATGTGAAACAGCCCACTGTCCCCATTCACCAACTGACCCAAAGTGAAACAGCCAACTGTCCCTATTCACCAACTGACCCAACGTGAAACAGCACACTGTCCCCATTCAGAAACTGACCCAATGTGAAACAGTCCACTGTCCCCATTCACCAACTGACCCAAAGTGAAACAGCCAACTGTCCCTATTCACCAACTGACCCAACGTGAAACAGCACACTGTCCCCATTCAGAAACTGACCCAATGTGAAACAGCCCTCTGACCCCATTCACCAACTGACCCAATGTGAAACTGCCCACAGTCCCCATTCACCAACTGACCCAATGTGAAACAGCCCAGTCCCCATTCACCAACTGACCCAATGTGAAACAGCCCACTGTCCCCATTCACCAACTGACCCAATGCGAAACAGCCCACTGTCCCCATTGACCAACTGACCCAATCCGAAACAGCCCACTGTCCCCAGTCACCAACTGACCCAAGGTGAAACAACCCACTGTCCCCATTCATCAACTAGCCAACTCACCCAATGTGAAACAGCCCACTGTCCCCAATCACCAGCTGACCCAATGTGAAACATCCCACTGTCCCCAGTCACCAACTGACCCATCGTGAAACACCCACTGTCCCCATTCACCAACTGACCCAATGTGAAACAGCCCACTGTCCCCATTCACCAACTGACCCAACGTGAAACTGCCCACTGTCACAATTCTCCAAATGACCCAATGTGAAACAGCCCACTGTCGCCATTCACCAACTCGCCAACTGACCCAATGTGAAACAACTCACTGTCCCCATTCATCAACTGACCCAATGTGAAACAGCCCACTGTCCCCATTGACCAACTGACCCAATCCGAAACAGCCCACTGTCCCCAGTCACCAACTGACCCAAGGTGAAACAACCCACTGTCCCCATTCATCAACTCGCCAACTCACCCAATGTGAAACAGCCCACTGTCTCCAATCACCAGCTGACCCAATGTGAAACATCCCACTGTCCCCAGTCACCAACTCGCCAACTCACCCAATGTGAAACAACTCACTGTCCCCGTTCACCAACTGACCCAACGTGGAACAGCCCACTGTCCCCATTCACCAACTCGCCAACTGACCCAATATGAAACAGCCCGCTGTCCCCATTCACCAGCTCACCAACTCACCCAATGTGAAACAGCCCACTGTCCCCATTCACCAACTGACCAAATGTGAAACAGCGCACTGTCGCCATTCACCAACTCGCCAACTGACCCAATGTGAAACAACTCACTGTCCCCATTCACCAACTGACCCAACGTGGAACAGCCCACTGTCACCATTCACCAACTAACCCAATGTGAAAGAGCCCACTGTCCCCATTCACCAACTCGCCAACTGACCCAATGTGAAACAGCCCGCTGTCCCCATTCACCATCTGACCCAACGTGGAACAGCACACTGTCCCCATTCAGAAACTGACCCAATGTGAAACAGTCCACTGTCCCCATTCACCAACTGACGCAACGTGAAACAGCCCACTGTCCCCATTCACCAACAGACCCAATGTGAAACAGCCCAGTCCCCATTCACCAACTGACCCAATGTGAAACAGCCCACTGTCCCCATTCACCAACTGACCCAATGCGAAACAGCCCACTGTCCCCATTGACCAACTGACCCAATCCGAAACAGCCCACTGTCCCCAGTCACCACCTGACCCAAGGTGAAACAACCCACTGTCCCCATTCATCAACTCGCCAACTCACCCAATGTGAAACAGCCCACTGTCCCCAATCACCAGCTGACCCAATGTGAAACAGTCCACTGTCCCCAGTCACCAACTGACCCAACGTGAAACAGCCCACTGTCCCCATTCACGAACTGACCCAACGTGAAACAGCCCACTGTCCCCATTCACCAACTGACCCAACGTGGAACAGCCCACTGTCCCCATTCACCAACTCGCCAACTGACCCAATATGAAACAGCCCGCTGTCCCCATTCACCAACTCACCAACTCACCCAATGTGAAACAGCCCACTGTCCCCATTCACCAACTGACCAAATGTGAAACAGCCCACTGTCCCCATTCACCAACTCGCCAACTGACCCAATGTGAAACAACTCACTGTCCCCATTCACCAACTGACCCAACGTGGAACAGCCCACTGTCCCCATTCACCAACTGACCCAACGTGAAAGAGCCCACTGTCCCCATTCACCAACTCGCCAACTGACCCAATGTGAAACAGCCCGCTGTCCCCATTCACCAACTGACCCAATGCGAAACAGCCCACTGTCCCCATTGACCAACTGACCCAATCCGAAACAGCCCACTGTCCCCAGTCACCAACTGACCCAAGGTGAAACAACCCACTGTCCCCATTCATCAACTCGCCAACTCACCCAATGTGAAACAGTCCACTGTCTCCAATCACCAGCTGACCCAATGTGAAACATCCCACTGTCCCCACTCACCAACTGACCCAGTGTGAAACAGCCCACTGTCCCCATTCACCAACTGACCCAAATTGATACAGCCCACTGTCGCTATTCACCAACTGGACAACTGACCCAACGTGAAAGAGCCTACTGTCCCCATTCACCAACTCACCAACTCACCCAATGTGAAACAGCCCACTGTCGCCATTCACCAACTAACCCAATGCGAAACAGCCCACTGTCCCCATTGACCAACTGACCCAATCCGAAACAGCCCACTGTCCCCAGTCACCAACTGACCCAAGGTGAAACAACCCACTGTCCCCATTCATCAACTCGCCAACTCACCCAATGTGAAACACTCCACTGTCCCCAGTCACCAACTGACCCAAATTGATACAGCCCACTGTCGCTATTCACCAACTGGACAACTGACCCAATGTGAAACAGCCCACTGTCCCCATTCACCAACTGACCCAACGTGAAACAGCCTACTGTCCCCATTCAACAACTGACCTAATGTGAAACAGCCCACTGTCCCCATTCACCAACTGAGCCAATCTGAAACAGCCCACTGTCCCCATTCAACAACTCACAAACTGACCGAACATGATACAGCCCACTTTCCCTATTCACCAAATGACCCAATGTGAAACAGCCCACTGTCCCCATTCACCATCTGACCCAAATTGAAAAAGCCCACTGTCCCCATTCACCAACAGACCCAATGTGAAACAGCCCACTATCCCCATTCACCAACTGACACAATGTGAAACAGCCCACTGTCCCCATTCACCAACTGACACAATGTGAAACAACCCACTGTCCCCATTCACCAACTGACCCAATGTGAAATATTCCACTATCCCCATTCACCAAATGACCCAATGTGAAACAGCCCACTGTCTCCATTCACAAACTGACTCAATGTGAAACAGGCCACTGTCCCCATTCAACAACAGACCCAATTTGAAACAGCCCACTGTCCCCATTCACCAACAGACCCAATTTGAAACAGCCCACTGTCCCCATTCACCAACAGACCCGATGTGAAACAGCCCACTGTCCCCATTCACCAACTGACCCAATGTGAAACAGCCCACTGTCACCATTCACCAACTGACCCAAGGTGAAACAACCCATTGTCCCCATTCATCAACTCGCCAACTCACCCAATGTGAAACAGCCCACTGTCTCCAATCACCAGCTGACCCAATGTGAAACATCCCACTGTCCCCAGTCACCAACTGACCCAACGTGAAACAGCCCACTGTCCCCATTCACCAACTGACCCAACGTGAAACAGCCCACTGTCCCCATTCACCAACTGACCCAACGTGAAACTGCCCACTGTCACAATTCTCCAAATGACCCAATGTGAAACAGCCCACTGTAGCCATTCACCAACTCGCCAACTGATCCAATGTGAAACAACTCACTGTCCCCATTCAACAACTCACAAACTGACCGAACATGATACAGCCCACTGTCCCTATTCACCAAATGACCCAATGTGAAACAGCCCACTGTCCCCATTCACCAACTGACCCAACGTGAAACAGCCCACTGTCCCCATTCAACAACTCACAAACTGACCGAACATGATACAGCCCACTGTCCCTATTCACCAAATGACCCAATGTGAAACAGCCCACTGTCGCCATTCACCAACTGACCCAACGTGAAACAGCCCACTGTCCCCATTCAACAACTCGCCAACTGACCCAAAGTGAAACAGCCCGCTGTCCCCATTCACCAACTGACCCAACGTGAAACAGCACACTGTCCCCATTCAACAACTGACCCAATGTGAAACAGCCCACTGTCCCCATTCACCAACTGACACAATCTGAAACAGCCCACTGTCCCCATTCAACAACTCACAAACTGACCGAACATGATACAGCCCACTGTCCCTATTCACCAAATGACCCAATGTGAAACAGCCCACTGTCGCCATTCACCAACTGACCCAGCGTGAAACAGCCCACTGTCCCCATTCACCATCTGACCCAAATTGAAAAAGCCCACTGTCCCCATTCACCAACTGACCCAATGTGAAACAGCCCACTATCCCCATTCACCAACTGACACAATGTGAAACAGCCCACTGTCCCCATTCACCAACTGACACAATGTGAAACAACCCACTGTCCCCATTCACCAACTGACCCAATGTGAAACAGCCCTCTGACCCCATTCACCAACTGACCCAATGTGTAACAGCCCACTGTCCCCATTCACCAACTGACCCAAAGTGAAACAGCCAACTGTCCCTATTCACCAACTGACCCAACGTGAAACAGCACACTGTCCCCATTCAGAAACTGACCCAATGTGAAACAGCCCACTGTCCCCATTCACCAACTGACCCAATGTGAAACAGCCCAGTCCCCATTCACCAACTGACCCAATGTGAAACAGCCCACTGTCCCCATTCACCAACTGACCCAATGCGAAACAGCCCACTGTCCCCATTGACCAACTGACCCAATCCGAAACAGCCCACTGTCCCCAGTCACCAACTGACCCAAGGTGAAACAACCCACTGTCCCCATTCATCAACTAGCCAACTCACCCAATGTGAAACAGTCCACTGTCCCCATTCACCATCTGACCCAAATTGAAAAAGCCCACTATCCCCATTCACCAACTGACCCAAAGTGAAACAGCCCACTATCCCCATTCACCAACTGACACAATGTGAAACCGCCCACTGTCCCCATTCACCAACTGACACAATGTGAAACAGGCCACTGTCCCCAGTCACCACCTGACCCAAGGTGAAACAACCCACTGTCCCCATTCATCAACTCGCCAACTCACCCAATGTGAAACAGCCCACTGTCCCCAATCACCAGCTGACCCAATGTGAAACATCCCACTGTCCCCAGTCACCAACTGACCCAACGTGAAACAGCCCACTGTCCCCATTCACCAACTGACCCAACGTGAAACAGCCCACTGTCCCCATTCACCAACTGACCCAACGTGAAACAGCCCACTGTCCCCATTCATCAACTGACCCAATGTGAAACAGCCCACTGTCCCCAGTCACCAACTGACCCAATGTGAAACAGCCCACTGTCCCTATTCACCAACTGACCAAATGTGAAACAGCGCACTGTCGCCATTCACCAACTCGCCAACTGACCCAATGTGAAACAACTCACTGTCCCCATTCAACAACTCGCCAACTGACCCAATGTGAAACAGCCCGCTGTCCCCATTCACCAACTGACTCAACGTGAAACAGCACACTGTCCCCATTCAACAACTGACCCAATGTGAAACAGCCCACTGTCCCCATTCACCGACACAATCTGAAACAGCCCACTGTCCCCATTCAACAACTCACAAACTGACCGAACATGATACAGCCCACTGTCCCTATTCACCAAATGACCCAATGTGAAACAGCCCACTGTCCCCATTCACCAAATGACCCAATGTGAAACAGCCCACTGTCCCCATTCACCAACTGACCCAACGTGAAACAGCCCACTGTCCCCATTCAACAACTCACAAACTGACCGAACATGATACAGCCCACTGTCCCTATTCACCAAATGACCCAATGTGAAACAGCCCACTGTCGCCATTCACCAACTGACCCAACGTGAAACAGCCCACTGTCCCCATTCACCATCTGACCCAAATTGAAAAAGCCCACTGTCCCCATTCACCAACTGACCCAATGTGAAACAGCCCACTATCCCCATTCACCAAATGACACAATGTGAAACAGCCCACTGTCCCCATTCACCAACTGACACAATGTGAAACAACCCACTGTCCCCATTCACCAACTGACCCAATGTGAAACAGCCCTCTGACCCCATTCACCAACTGACCCAATGTGAAACAGCCCACTGTCCCCATTCACCAACTGACCCAAAGTGAAACAGCCAACTGTCCCTATTCACCAACTGACCCAACGTGAAACAGCACACTGTCCCCATTCAGAAACTGACCCAATGTGAAACAGCCCACTGTCCCCATTCACCAACTGACCCAATGTGAAACAGCCCAGTCCCCATTCACCAACTGACCCAATGTGAAACAGCCCACTGTCCCCATTCACCAACTGACCCAATGCGAAACAGCCCACTGTCCCCATTGACCAACTGACCCAATCCGAAACAGCCCACTGTCCCCAGTCACCAACTGACCCAAGGTGAAACAACCCACTGTCCCCATTCATCAACTAGCCAACTCACCCAATGTGAAACAGTCCACTGTCCCCATTCACCATCTGACCCAAATTGAAAAAGCCCACTATCCCCATTCACCAACTGACCCAAAGTGAAACAGCCCACTATCCCCATTCACCAACTGACACAATGTGAAACCGCCCACTGTCCCCATTCACCAACTGACACAATGTGAAACAGGCCACTGTCCCCAGTCACCACCTGACCCAAGGTGAAACAACCCACTGTCCCCATTCATCAACTCGCCAACTCACCCAATGTGAAACAGCCCACTGTCCCCAATCACCAGCTGACCCAATGTGAAACATCCCACTGTCCCCAGTCACCAACTGACCCAACGTGAAACAGCCCACTGTCCCCATTCACCAACTGACCCAACGTGAAACAGCCCACTGTCCCCATTCACCAACTGACCCAACGTGAAACAGCCCACTGTCCCCATTCATCAACTGACCCAATGTGAAACAGCCCACTGTCCCCAGTCACCAACTGACCCAATGTGAAACAGCCCACTGTCCCTATTCACCAACTCGCCAACTGACCCAATGTGAAACAACTCACTGTCCCCATTCAACAACTCGCCAACTGACCCAATGTGAAACAGCCCGCTGTCCCCATTCACCAAGTGACCCAACGTGAAACAGCACACTGTCCCCATTCAACAACTGACCCAATGTGAAACAGCCCACTGTCCCCATTCACCGACACAATCTGAAACAGCCCACTGTCCCCATTCAACAACTCACAAACTGACCGAACATGATACAGCCCACTGTCCCTATTCACCAAATGACCCAATGTGAAACAGCCCACTGTCCCCATTCACCAAATGACCCAATGTGAAACAGCCCACTGTCCCCATTCACCAACTGACCCAACGTGAAACAGCCCACTGTCCCCATTCAACAACTCACAAACTGACCGAACATGATACAGCCCACTGTCCCTATTCACCAAATGACCCAATGTGAAACAGCCCACTGTCGCCATTCACCAACTGACCCAACGTGAAACAGCCCACTGTCCCCATTCACCATCTGACCCAAATTGAAAAAGCCCACTGTCCCCATTCACCAACTGACCCAATGTGAAACAGCCCACTATCCCCATTCACCAAATGACACAATGTGAAACAGCCCACTGTCCCCATTCACCAACTGACACAGTGTGAAACAACCCACTGTCCCCATTCACCAACTGACCCAATGTGAAACAGCCCTCTGACCCCATTCACCAACTGACCCAACGTGAAACAGCCCACTGTCCCCATTCATCAACTGACCCAATGTGAAACAGCCCACTGTCCCCAGTCACCAACTGACCCAATGTGAAACAGCCCACTGTCCCTATTCACCAACTCGCCAACTGACCCAATGTGAAACAACTCACTGTCCCCATTCAACAACTCGCCAACTGACCCAATGTGAAACAGCCCGCTGTCCCCATTCACCAAGTGACCCAACGTGAAACAGCACACTGTCCCCATTCAACAACTGACCCAATGTGAAACAGCCCACTGTCCCCATTCACCGACACAATCTGAAACAGCCCACTGTCCCCATTCAACAACTCACAAACTGACCGAACATGATACAGCCCACTGTCCCTATTCACCAAATGACCCAATGTGAAACAGCCCACTGTCCCCATTCACCAAATGACCCAATGTGAAACAGCCCACTGTCCCCATTCACCAACTGACCCAACGTGAAACAGCCCACTGTCCCCATTCAACAACTCACAAACTGACCGAACATGATACAGCCCACTGTCCCTATTCACCAAATGACCCAATGTGAAACAGCCCACTGTCGCCATTCACCAACTGACCCAACGTGAAACAGCCCACTGTCCCCATTCACCATCTGACCCAAATTGAAAAAGCCCACTGTCCCCATTCACCAACTGACCCAATGTGAAACAGCCCACTATCCCCATTCACCAAATGACACAATGTGAAACAGCCCACTGTCCCCATTCACCAACTGACACAATGTGAAACAACCCACTGTCCCCATTCACCAACTGACCCAATGTGAAACAGCCCTCTGACCCCATTCACCAACTGACCCAATGTGAAACAGCCCACTGTCCCCATTCACCAACTGACCCAAAGTGAAACAGCCAACTGTCCCTATTCACCAACTGACCCAACGTGAAACAGCACACTGTCCCCATTCAGAAACTGACCCAATGTGAAACAGTCCACTGTCCCCATTCACCAACTGACCCAACGTGAAACAGCCCACTGTCCCCATTCACCAACTGACCCAATGTGAAACAGCCCAGTCCCCATTCACCAACTGACCCAATGTGAAACAGCCCACTGTCCCCATTCACCAACTGACCCAACGTGAAACAGCCCACTGTCCCCATTCACCAACTGACCCAATGTGAAACTGCCCACTGTCACAATTCTCCAAATGACCCAATGTGAAACAGCCCACTGTCGCCATTCACCAACTCGCCAACTGACCCAATGTGAAACAACTCACTGTCCCCATTCATCAACTGACCCAACGTGAAACAGCCCACTGTCCCCATTCACCAACTGACCCAATGCGAAACAGCCCACTGTCCCCATTGACCAACTGACCCAATCCGAAACAGCCCACTGTCCCCAGTCACCACCTGACCCAAGGTGAAACAACCCACTGTCCCCATTCATCAACTCACCAACTCACCCAATGTGAAACAGTCCACTGTCTCCAATCACCAGCTGACCCAATGTGAAACATCCCACTGTCCCCAGTCACCAACTGACCCAACGTGAAACAGCCATCTGTCCCCATTCACCAACTGACCCAACGTGAAACAGCCCACTGTCCCCATTCACCAACTGACCCAACGTTAAACTGCCCACTGTCACAATTCTCCAAATGACCCAATATGAAACAGCCCACTGTCGCCATTCACCAACTCGCCAACTGACCCAACGTGAAACAACTCACTGTCCACATTCAACAACTGACCCAACGTGAAACAGCCCACTGTCCCCATTCATCAACTGACCCAATGTGAAACAGCCCACTGTCCCTATTCACCAACTGACCAAATGTGAAACAGCCCACTGTCCCTATTCACCAACTGACCAAATGTGAAACAGCCCACTGTCCCCATTCACCAACTGACCCAACGTGGAACAGCCCACTGTCGCCATTCACCAACTAACCCAATGTGAAACGGCCCACTGTCCCCATTCAACAACTCGCCAACTGACCCAATGTGAAACAACTCACTGTCCCCATTCACCAACTCGCCAACTCACCCAATGTGAAACAGTCCACTGTCTCCAATCACCAGCTGACCCAATGTGAAACATCCCACTGTCCCCACTCACCAACTGACCCAGTGTGAAACAGCCCACTGTCCCCATTCACCAACTGACCCAAATTGATACAGCCCACTGTCGCTATTCACCAACTGGACAACTGACCCAACGTGAAACAGCCTACTGTCCCCATTCACCAACTCACCAACTCACCCAATGTGAAACATCCCACTGTCGCCATTCACCAACTAACCCAATGCGAAACAGCCCACTGTCCCCATTGACCAACTGACCCAATCCGAAACAACCCACTGTCCCCATTCATCAACTCGCCAACTCACCCAATGTGAAACACTCCACTGTCCCCAGTCACCAACTGACCCAAATTGATACAGCCCACTGTCGCTATTCACCAACTGGACAACTGACCCAGTGTGAAACAGCCCACTGTCCCCATTCACCAACTGACCCGATGTGAAACAGCCCACACTCGCCATTCACCAACTGACCCAACGTGAAACAGCCTACTGTCCCCATTCAACAACTGACCCAACGTGAAACAGCCTACTGTCCCCATTCAACAACTGACCTAATGTGAAACAGCCCACTGTCCCCATTCACCAACTGAGCCAATCTGAAACAGCCCACTGTCCCCATTCAACAACTCACAAACTGACCGAACATGATACAGCCCACTTTCCCTATTCACCAAATGACCCAATGTGAAACAGCCCACTGTCCCCATTCACCATCTGACCCAAATTGAAAAAGCCCACTGTCCCCATTCACCAACAGACCCAATGTGAAACAGCCCACTATCCCCATTCACCAACTGACACAATGTGAAACAGCCCACTGTCCCCATTCACCAACTGACCCAATGAGAAACAGCCCACTGTCCCCATTCACCAACTGACCCAATGTGAAATATTCCACTATCCCCATTCACCAAATGACCCTATGTGAAACAGCCCACTGTCTCCATTCACAAACTGACTCAATGTGAAACAGGCCACTGTCCCCATTCACCAACAGACCCAATTTGAAACAGCCCACTGTCCCCATTCACCAACAGACCCAATGTGAAACAACCCACTGTCCCCATTCTCCAGCTGACCCGATGTGAAACAGCCCACTGTCCCCATTCACCAACTGACCCAAGGTGAAACAACCCACTGTCCCCATTCATCAACTCGCCAACTCACCCAATGTGAAACAGCCCACTGTCTCCAATCACCAGCTGACCCAATGTGAAACATCCCACTGTCCCCAGTCACCAACTGACCCAACGTGAAACAGCCCACTGTCCCCATTCACCAACTGACCCAACGTGAAACAGCCCACTGTCCCCATTCACCAACTGACCCAACGTGAAACTGCCCACTGTCACAATTCTCCAAATGACCCAATGTGAAACAGCCCACTGTAGCCATTCACCAACTCGCCAACTGATCCAATGTGAAACAACTCACTGTCCCCATTCAACAACTCACAAACTGACCGAACATGATACAGCCCACCGTCCCCATTCACCAAATGACCCAATGTGAAACAGCTCACTGTCCCCATTCACCAAATGACCCAATGTGAAACAGCCCACTGTCCCCATTCACCAACTGACCCAACGTGAAACAGCCCACTGTCCCCATTCAACAACTCACAAACTGACCGAACATGATACAGCCCACTGTCCCTATTCACCAAATGACCCAATGTGAAACAGCCCACTGTCGCCATTCACCAACTGACCCAACGTGAAACAGCCCACTGTCCCCATTCAACAACTCGCCAACTGACCCAATGTGAAACAGCCCGCTGTCCCCATTCACCAACTGACCCAACGTGAAACAGCACACAGTCCCCATTCAACAACTGACCCAATGTGAAACAGCCCACTGTCCCCATTCACCAACTGACACAATCTGAAACAGCCCACTGTCCCCATTCAACAACTCACAAACTGACCGAACATGATACAGCCCACTGTCCCTATTCACCAAATGACCCAATGTGAAACAGCCCACTGTCGCCATTCACCAACTGACCCAGCGTGAAACAGCCCACTGTCCCCATTCACCATCTGACCCAAATTGAAAAAGCCCACTGTCCCCATTCACCAACTGACCCAATGTGAAACAGCCCACTATCCCCATTCACCAACTGACACAATGTGAAACAGCCCACTGTCCCCATTCACCAACTGACACAATGTGAAACAACCCACTGTCCCCATTCACCAACTGACCCAATGTGAAACAGCCCTCTGACCCCATTCACCAACTGACCCAATGTGAAACAGCCCACTGTCCCCATTCACCAACTGACCCAAAGTGAAACAGCCAACTGTCCCTATTCACCAACTGACCCAACGTGAAACAGCACACTGTCCCCATTCAGAAACTGACCCAATGTGAAACAGCCCACTGTCCCCATTCACCAACTGACCCAATGTGAAACAGCCCAGTCCCCATTCACCAACTGACCCAATGTGAAACAGCCCACTGTCCCCATTCACCAACTGACCCAATGCGAAACAGCCCACTGTCCCCATTGACCAACTGACCCAATCCGAAACAGCCCACTGTCCCCAGTCACCAACTGACCCAAGGTGAAACAACCCACTGTCCCCATTCATCAACTAGCCAACTCACCCAATGTGAAACAGTCCACTGTCCCCATTCACCATCTGACCCAAATTGAAAAAGCCCACTATCCCCATTCACCAACTGACCCAAAGTGAAACAGCCCACTATCCCCATTCACCAACTGACACAATGTGAAACCGCCCACTGTCCCCATTCACCAACTGACACAATGTGAAACAGGCCACTGTCCCCAGTCACCACCTGACCCAAGGTGAAACAACCCACTGTCCCCATTCATCAACTCGCCAACTCACCCAATGTGAAACAGCCCACTGTCCCCAATCACCAGCTGACCCAATGTGAAACATCCCACTGTCCCCAGTCACCAACTGACCCAACGTGAAACAGCCCACTGTCCCCATTCACCAACTGACCCAACGTGAAACAGCCCACTGTCCCCATTCACCAACTGACCCAACGTGAAACAGCCCACTGTCCCCATTCATCAACTGACCCAATGTGAAACAGCCCACTGTCCCCAGTCACCAACTGACCCAATGTGAAAGAGCCCACTGTCCCTATTCACCAACTGACCAAATGTGAAACAGCGCACTGTCGCCATTCACCAACTCGCCAACTGACCCAATGTGAAACAACTCACTGTCCCCATTCAACAACTCGCCAACTGACCCAATGTGAAACAGCCCGCTGTCCCCATTCACCAACTGACCCAACGTGAAACAGCACACTGTCCCCATTCAACAACTGACCCAATGTGAAACAGCCCACTGTCCCCATTCACCGACACAATCTGAAACAGCCCACTGTCCCCATTCAACAACTCACAAACTGACCGAACATGATACAGCCCACTGTCCCTATTCACCAAATGACCCAATGTGAAACAGCCCACTGTCCCCATTCACCAAATGACCCAATGTGAAACAGCCCACTGTCCCCATTCACCAACTGACCCAACGTGAAACAGCCCACTGTCCCCATTCAACAACTCACAAACTGACCGAACATGATACAGCCCACTGTCCCTATTCACCAAATGACCCAATGTGAAACAGCCCACTGTCGCCATTCACCAACTGACCCAACGGGAAACAGCCCACCGTCCCCATTCACCATCTGACCCAAATTGAAAAAGCCCACTGTCCCCATTCACCAACTGACCCAATGTGAAACAGCCCACTATCCCCATTCACCAAATGACACAATGTGAAACAGCCCACTGTCCCCATTCACCAACTGACACAATGTGAAACAACCCACTGTCCCCATTCACCAACTGACCCAATGTGAAACAGCCCTCTGACCCCATTCACCAACTGACCCAATGTGAAACAGCCCACTGTCCCCATTCACCAACTGACCCAAAGTGAAACAGCCAACTGTCCCTATTCACCAACTGACCCAACGTGAAACAGCACACTGTCCCCATTCAGAAACTGACCCAATGTGAAACAGCCCACTGTCCCCATTCACCAACTGACCCAATGTGAAACAGCCCAGTCCCCATTCACCAACTGACCCAATGTGAAACAGCCCACTGTCCCCATTCACCAACTGACCCAATGCGAAACAGCCCACTGTCCCCATTGACCAACTGACCCAATCCGAAACAGCCCACTGTCCCCAGTCACCAACTGACCCAAGGTGAAACAACCCACTGTCCCCATTCATCAACTAGCCAACTCACCCAATGTGAAACAGTCCACTGTCCCCATTCACCATCTGACCCAAATTGAAAAAGCCCACTATCCCCATTCACCAACTGACCCAAAGTGAAACAGCCCACTATCCCCATTCACCAACTGACACAATGTGAAACCGCCCACTGTCCCCATTCACCAACTGACACAATGTGAAACAGGCCACTGTCCCCAGTCACCACCTGACCCAAGGTGAAACAACCCACTGACCCCATTCATCAACTCGCCAACTCACCCAAGGTGAAACAACCCACTGTCCCCATTCATCAACTCGCCAACTCACCCAATGTGAAACAGCCCACTGTCCCCAATCACCAGCTGACCCAATGTGAAACATCCCACTGTCCCCAGTCACCAACTGACTCAACGTGAAACAGCCCACTGTCCCCATTCACCAACTGACCCAACGTGAAACAGCCCACTGTCCCCATTCACCAACTGACCCAACGTGAAACAGCCCACTGTCCCCATTCATCAACTGACCCAATGTGAAACAGCCCACTGTCCCCAGTCACCAACTGACCCAATGTGAAACAGCCCACTGTCCCTATTCACCAACTGACCAAATGTGAAACAGCCCACTGTCCCCATTCACCAACTGACCCAACGTGAAACAGCCCACTGTCCCCATTCAACAACTCACAAACTGACCGAACATGATACAGCCCACTGTCCCTATTCACCAAATGACCCAATGTGAAACAGCCCACTGTCGCCATTCACCAACTGACCCAACGTGAAACAGCCCACTGTCCCCATTCAACAACTCGCCAACTGACCCAATGTGAAACAGCCCGCTGTCCCCATTCACCAACTGACCCAACGTGAAACAGCACACTGTCCCCATTCAACAACTGACCCAATGTGAAACAGCCCACTGTCCCCATTCACCAACTGACACAATCTGAAACAGCCCACTGTCCCCATTCAACAACTCACAAACTGACCGAACATGATACAGCCCACTGTCCCTATTCACCAAATGACCCAATGTGAAACAGCCCACTGTCGCCATTCACCAACTGACCCAGCGTGAAACAGCCCACTGTCCCCATTCACCATCTGACCCAAATTGAAAAAGCCCACTGTCCCCATTCACCAACTGACCCAATGTGAAACAGCCCACTATCCCCATTCACCAACTGACACAATGTGAAACAGCCCACTGTCCCCATTCACCAACTGACACAATGTGAAACAACCCACTGTCCCCATTCACCAACTGACCCAATGTGAAACAGCCCTCTGACCCCATTCACCAACTGACCCAATGTGAAACAGCCCACTGTCCCCATTCACCAACTGACCCAAAGTGAAACAGCCAACTGTCCCTATTCACCAACTGACCCAACGTGAAACAGCACACTGTCCCCATTCAGAAACTGACCCAATGTGAAACAGCCCACTGTCCCCATTCACCAACTGACCCAATGTGAAACAGCCCAGTCCCCATTCACCAACTGACCCAATGTGAAACAGCCCACTGTCCCCATTCACCAACTGACCCAATGCGAAACAGCCCACTGTCCCCATTGACCAACTGACCCAATCCGAAACAGCCCACTGTCCCCAGTCACCAACTGACCCAAGGTGAAACAACCCACTGTCCCCATTCATCAACTAGCCAACTCACCCAATGTGAAACAGTCCACTGTCCCCATTCACCATCTGACCCAAATTGAAAAAGCCCACTATCCCCATTCACCAACTGACCCAAAGTGAAACAGCCCACTATCCCCATTCACCAACTGACACAATGTGAAACCGCCCACTGTCCCCATTCACCAACTGACACAATGTGAAACAGGCCACTGTCCCCAGTCACCACCTGACCCAAGGTGAAACAACCCACTGTCCCCATTCATCAACTCGCCAACTCACCCAATGTGAAACAGCCCACTGTCCCCAATCACCAGCTGACCCAATGTGAAACATCCCACTGTCCCCAGTCACCAACTGACCCAACGTGAAACAGCCCACTGTCCCCATTCACCAACTGACCCAACGTGAAACAGCCCACTGTCCCCATTCACCAACTGACCCAACGTGAAACAGCCCACTGTCCCCATTCATCAACTGACCCAATGTGAAACAGCCCACTGTCCCCATTCACCAACTGACCAAATGTGAAACAGCGCACTGTCGCCATTCACCAACTCGCCAACTGACCCAATGTGAAACAAATCACTGTCCCCATTCAACAACTCGCCAACTGACCCAATGTGAAACAGCCCGCTGTCCCCATTCACCAACTGACCCAACGTGAAACAGCACACTGTCCCCATTCAACAACTGACCCAATGTGAAACAGCCCACTGTCCCCATTCACCGACACAATCTGAAACAGCCCACTGTCCCCATTCAACAACTCACAAACTGACCGAACATGATACAGCCCACTGTCCCTATTCACCAAATGACCCAATGTGAAACAGCCCACTGTCCCCATTCACCAAATGACCCAATGTGAAACAGCCCACTGTCCCCATTCACCAACTGACCCAACGTGAAACAGCCCACTGTCCCCATTCAACAACTCACAAACTGACCGAACATGATAAAGCCCACTGTCCCTATTCACCAAATGACCCAATGTGAAACAGCCCACTGTCGCCATTCACCAACTGACCCAACGGGAAACAGCCCACTGTCCCCATTCACCATCTGACCCAAATTGAAAAAGCCCACTGTCCCCATTCACCAACTGACCCAATGTGAAACAGCCCACTATCCCCATTCACCAAATGACACAATGTGAAACAGCCCACTGTCCCCATTCACCAACTGACACAATGTGAAACAACCCACTGTCCCCATTCACCAACTGACCCAATGTGAAACAGCCCTCTGACCCCATTCACCAACTGACCCAATGTGAAACAGCCCACTGTCCCCATTCACCAACTGACCCAAAGTGAAACAGCCAACTGTCCCTATTCACCAACTGACCCAACGTGAAACAGCACACTGTCCCCATTCAGAAACTGACCCAATGTGAAACAGCCCACTGTCCCCATTCACCAACTGACCCAATGTGAAACAGCCCAGTCCCCATTCACCAACTGACCCAATGTGAAACAGCCCACTGTCCCCATTCACCAACTGACCCAATGCGAAACAGCCCACTGTCCCCATTGACCAACTGACCCAATCCGAAACAGCCCACTGTCCCCAGTCACCAACTGACCCAAGGTGAAACAACCCACTGTCCCCATTCATCAACTAGCCAACTCACCCAATGTGAAACAGTCCACTGTCCCCATTCACCATCTGACCCAAATTGAAAAAGCCCACTATCCCCATTCACCAACTGACCCAAAGTGAAACAGCCCACTATCCCCATTCACCAACTGACACAATGTGAAACCGCCCACTGTCCCCATTCACCAACTGACACAATGTGAAACAGGCCACTGTCCCCAGTCACCACCTGACCCAAGGTGAAACAACCCACTGACCCCATTCATCAACTCGCCAACTCACCCAAGGTGAAACAACCCACTGTCCCCATTCATCAACTCGCCAACTCACCCAATGTGAAACAGCCCACTGTCCCCAATCACCAGCTGACCCAATGTGAAACATCCCACTGTCCCCAGTCACCAACTGACTCAACGTGAAACAGCCCACTGTCCCCATTCACCAACTGACCCAACGTGAAACAGCCCACTGTCCCCATTCACCAACTGACCCAACGTGAAACAGCCCACTGTCCCCATTCATCAACTGACCCAACGTGAAACAGCCCACTGTCCCCATTCACCAACTGACCCAACGTGAAACAGCCCACTGTCCCCATTCATCAACTGACCCAATGTGAAACAGCTCACTGTCCCCATTCACCAACTGACCCAATGTGAAACAGCCCACTGTCCCTATTCACCAACTGACCAAATGTGAAACAGCCCACTGTCGCCATTCACCAACTCGCCAACTGACCCAATGTGAAACAACTCACTGTCCCCATTCAACAACTCGCCAACTGACCCAATGTGAAACAGCCCGCTGTCCCCATTCACCAAGTGACCCAACGTGAAACAGCACACTGTCCCCATTCAACAACTGACCCAATGTGAAACAGCCCACTGTCCCCATTCACCGACACAATCTGAAACAGCCCACTGTCCCCATTCAACAACTCACAAACTGACCGAACATGATACAGCCCACTGTCCCTATTCACCAAATGACCCAATGTGAAACAGCCCACTGTCCCCATTCACCAAATGACCCAATGTGAAACAGCCCACTGTCGCCATTCACCAACTCGCCAACTGACCCAATGTGAAACAGCCCACTGTCCCCATTCACCAACTGACCCATCATGAAACAGCCCACTGTCCCCATTCAACAACTGACCCAATGTGAAACAGCCCACTGTCCCCATTCACCAACTGACCCAATGTGAAACAGCCCACTGTCCCCATTCACCAACTGACCAAATGTGAAACAGCCCACTGTCGCCATTCACCAACTCGCCAACTCACCCAATGTGAAACAACTCACTGTCCCCATTCACCAACTGACCCAATGTGAAACAGCCCACTGTCCCCATTCACCAACTCGCCAACTGACCCAATGTGAAACAACTCACTGTCCCCATTCACCAGCTGACCCAACGTGGAACAGCCCACTGTCCCCATTCACCAACTCGCCAACTGACCCAATGTGAAACAGCCCGCTGTCCCCATTCACCAACTCACCAACTCACCAAATGTGAAACAGCCCACTGTCCCCATTCACCAACTGACCCAATGTGAAACAGCCCACTGTCCCCATTCACCAACTGACCAAATGTGAAACAGCGCACTGTCGCCATTCACTGACTCACCAACTGACCCAATGTGAAACAACTCACTATCCCCATTCACCAACTGACCCAACGTGGAACAGCCCACTGTCGCCATTCACCAACTAACCCAATGTGAAACGGCCCACTGTCCCCATTCAACAACTCGCCAACTGACCCAATGTGAAACAGCCCGCTGTCCCCATTCACCAACTGACCCAATGTGAAACAGCCCACTGTCCCCATTTACCAACTGACCCAATCCGAAACAGCCCACTGTCCCCAGTCACCAACTGACCCAAGGTGAAACAGCCCACTGTCCCAATTCTCCAACTGACCCAATGTGAAACAGCCCACTGTCCCCATTCACCAACTGACCCAAATTGATATAGCCCACTGTCGCTATTCACCAACTGGACAACTGACCCTACGTGAAACAGCCCACTGTCCCCATTCAACAACTGACCCAATGTGAAACAGCCCACTGTCCCCATTCACCAACTGACCCAATCTGAAACAGCCCACTGTCCCCATTCAACAACTCACAAACTGACCGAACATGATACAGCCCACTGTCCCTATTCACCAAATGACCCAATGTGAAACAGCCCACTGTCGCCATTCACCAACTGACCCAACGTGAAACAGCCCACTGTCCCCATTCACCAACTGACCCAAGTTGAAACAGCCCACGGTCCCCATTCACCAACTGACCCAATGTGAAACAGCTCCCTGTCCCCATTCACCAACTGACCCAATGTGAAACAGCCCACTGTCCCCATTGACCAACTGAACCAATCCGAAACAGCCCACTGTCCCCAGTCACCAACTGACCCAAGGTGAAACAACCCACTATCCCCATTCATCAACTCGCCAACTCACCCAATGTGAAACAGCCCACTGTCTCCAATCACCAGCTGACCCAATGTGAAACATCCCACTGTCCCCAGTCACCCACTGACCCAACGTGCAACAGCCCACTGTCCCCATTCACCAACTGACCCAACGTGAAACAGCCCACTGTCCCCATTCACCAACTGACCCAACGTGAAACTGCCCACTGTCACAATTCTCCAAATGACCCAATGTGAAACAGCCCACTGTCCCCATTCACCAACTGACCAAATGTGAAACAGCGCACTGTCGCCATTCACCAACTCGCCAACTGACCCAATGTGAAACAGCCCACTGTACCCATTCACCAACTGACCCAATGCGAAACAGTCCACTGTCCCCATTGACCAACTGACCCAATCCGAAACAGCCCACTGTCCCCAGTCACCACCTGACCCAAGGTGAAACAACCCACTGTCCCCATTCATCAACTCGCCAACTCACCCAATGTGAAACAGCCCACTGTCCCCATTCACCAACTGACCCAACGTGAAACAGCCCACTGTCCCCATTCACCAACTGACACAACGTGAAACTGCCCGCTGTCACAATTCTCCAAATGACCCAATGTGAAACAGCCCACTGTCGCCATTCACCAACTCGCCAACAGACCCAATGTGAAACATCTCACTGTCCCCATTCATCAACTGACCCAATGTGAAACAGCCCACTGTCCCCAGTCACCAACTGACCCAATGTGAAACAGCCCACTGTCCCCATTCACCAACTCGCCAACTGACCCAATATGAAACAGCCCGCTGTCCCCATTCACCAACTCACCCAATGTGAAACAGCCCACTGTCCCCATTCACCAACTGAAACAATGTGAAACAGCCCACTGTCGCCATTCACCAACTCGCCAACTGACCCAATGTGAAACAACTCACTGTCCCCATTCACCAACTCACCAACTCACCCAATGTGAAACAGCCCACTGTCACAATTCTCCAACTGATCAAATGTGAAACAGCGCACTGTCGCCATTCACCAACTCGCCAGCCGAACCAATGTGAAACAACTCACTGTCCCCATTCACCAACTGACCCAACGTGGAACAGCCCACTGTCCCCATTCACCAACTCACCAACTCACCCAATGTGAAACTGCCCACTGTCCCCATTCACCATCTGACCCAAATTGAAAAAGCCCACTGTCCCCATTCACCAACTGACCCAATGTGAAACAGCCCACTATCCCCATTCACCAACTGACACAATGTGAAACAGCCCACTGTCCCCATTCACCAACTGACACATTGTGAAACAACCCACTGTCCCCATTCACCAACTGACCCAATGTGAAACAGCCCTCTGACCCCATTCACCAACTGACCCAATGTGAAACAGCCCACTGTCCCCATTCACCAACTGACCCAAAGTGAAACAGCCAACTGTCCCTATTCACCAACTGACCCAACGTGAAACAGCACACTGTCCCCATTCAGAAACTGACCCAATGTGAAACAGTCCACTGTCCCCATTCACCAACTGACCCAACGTGAAACAGCCCACTGTCCCCATTCACCAACTGACCCAATGTGAAACAGCCCAGTCCCCATTCACCAACTGACCCAAAGTGAAACAGCCCACTGTCCCCATTCACCAACTGACCCAATGCGAAACAGCCCACTGTCCCCATTGACCAACTGACCCAATCCGAAACAGCACACTGTCCCCAGTCACCAACTGACCCAAGGTGAAACAACCCACTGTCCCCATTCATCAACTAGCCAACTCACCCAATGTGAAACAGCCCACTGTCCCCAATCACCAGCTGACCCAATGTGAAACATCCCACTGTCCCCAGTCACCAACTGACCCAACGTGAAACAGCCCACTGTCCCCATTCACCAACTGACCCAATGTGAAACCGCCCACTGTCCCCATTCACCAACTGACCCAACTTGAAACTGCCCACTGTCACAATTCTCCAAATGACCCAATGTGAAACATCCCACTGTCCCCAGTCACCCACTGACCCAACGTGAAACAGCCCACTGTCCCCATTCACCAACTGACCCAACGTGAAACAGCCCACTGTCCCCATTCACCAACTGACCCAACGTGAAACTGCCCACTGTCACAATTCTCCAAATGACCCAATGTGAAACAGCCCACTGTCGCAATTCACCAACTCACAATCTCACCCAATGTGAAACAGCCCACTGTCCCCATTCAAGAACTGACCAAATGTGAAACAGCGCACTGTCGCCATTCACCAACTGACCCAATGCGAAACAGCCCACTGTCCCCATTGACCAACTGACCCAATCCAAAACAGCCCACTGTCCCCAGTCACCACCTGACCCAAGGTGAAACAACCCACTGTCCCCATTCATCAACTCGCCAACTCACCCAATGTGAAACAGCCCACTGTCCCCAATCACCAGCTGACCCAATGTGAAACATCCCACTGTCCCCATTCACCAACTGACCCAACGTGAAACAGCCCACTGTCCCCATTCACCAACTGACACAACGTGAAACTGCCCACTGTCACAATTCTCCAAATGACCCAATGTGAAACAGCCCACTGTCGCCATTCACCAACTCGCCAACTGACCCAATGTGAAACAACTCACTGTCCCCATTCATCAACTGACCCAATGTGAAACAACTCACTGACCCCATTCACCAACTCACCAACTCACCCAATGTGAAACAGCCCACTGTCACAATTCTCCAACTGACCCAATGTGAAACAGCCCACTGTCGCCATTCACCAACTCGCCAGCCGAACCAATGTGAAACAACTCACTGTCCCCATTCACCAACTGACCCAACGTGGAACAGCCCACTGTCCCCATTCACCAACTCACCAACTCACCCAATGTGAAACAGCCCACTGTCCCCATTCACCATCTGACCCAAATTGAAAAAGCCCACTGTCCCCATTCACCAACTGACCCAATGTGAAACAGCCCACTATCCCCATTCACCAACTGACACAATGTGAAACAGCCCACTGTCCCCATTCACCAACTGACACAATGTGAAACAACCCGCTGTCCCCATTCACCAACTGACCCAATGTGAAACAGCCCTCTGACCCCATTCACCAACTGACCCAATGTGAAACAGCCCACTGTCCCCATTCACCAAATGACCCAAAGTGAAACAGCCAACTGTCCCTATTCACCAACTGACCCAACGTGGAACAGCACACTGTCCCCATTCAGAAACTGACCCAATGTGAAACAGTCCACTGTCCCCATTCACCAACTGACGCAACGTGAAACAGCCCACTGTCCCCATTCACCAACTGACCCAATGTGATACAGCCCAGTCCCCATTCACCAACTGACCCAATGCGAAACAGCCCACTGTCCCCATTGACCAACTGACCCAATCCGAAACAGCCCACTGTCCCCAGTCACCAACTGACCCAAGGTGAAACAACCCACTGTCCCCATTCATCAACTAGCCAACTCACCCAATGTGAAACAGCCCACTGTCCCCAATCACCAGCTGACCCAATGTGAAACATCCCACTGTCCCCAGTCACCAACTGACCCATCGTGAAACACCCACTGTCCCCATTCACCAACTGACCCAATGTGAAACAGCCCAATGTCCCCATTCACCAAATGACCCAACGTGAAACTGCCCACTGTCACAATTCTCCAAATGACCCAATGTGAAACAGCCCACTGTCGCCATTCACCAACTCGCCAACTGACCCAATGTGAAACAACTCACTGTCCCCATTCATCAACTGACCCAATGTGAAACAGCCCACTGTCCCCAGTCACCAACTGACCCAATGTGAAACAGCACACTGTCCCCATTCACCAACTCGCCAACTGACCCAATGTGAAACAACTCACTGTCCCCGTTCACCAACTGACCCAACGTGGAACAGCCCACTGTCCCCATTCACCAACTCGCCAACTGACCCAATATGAATCAGCCCGCTGTCCCCATTCACCAGCTCACCAACTCACCCAATGTGAAACAGCCCACTGTCCCCATTCACCAACTGACCCAATGTGAAACAGCCCACTATCCCCATTCACCAACTGACACAATGTGAAACAGCCCACTGTCCCCATTCACCAACTGACACAATGTGAAACAACCCGCTGTCCCCATTCACCAACTCGCCAACTCACTAAATGTGAAACAGCCCACTGTCCCCATTCACCAACTGACACAATGTGAAACAGCCCACTGTCCCCATTCACCAACTGACACAATGTGAAACAACCCGCTGTCCCCATTCACCAACTGACCCAATGTGAAGCAGCCCTCTGACCCCATTCACCAACTGACCCAATGTGAAACAGCCCACTGTCCCCATTCACCAACTGACCCAAAGTGAAACAGCCAACTGTCCCTATTCACCAACTGACCCAACGTGAAACAGCACACTGTCCCCATTCAGAAACTGACCCAATGTGAAACAGTCCACTGTCCCCATTCACCAACTGACCCAAAGTGAAACAGCCAACTGTCCCTATTCACCAACTGACCCAACGTGAAACAGCACACTGTCCCCATTCAGAAACTGACCCAATGTGAAACAGCCCTCTGACCCCATTCACCAACTGACCCAATGTGAAACTGCCCACTGTCCCCATTCACCAACTGACCCAATGTGAAACAGCCCAGTCCCCATTCACCAACTGACCCAATGTGAAACAGCCCACTGTCCCCATTCACCAACTGACCCAATGCGAAACAGCCCACTGTCCCCATTGACCAACTGACCCAATCCGAAACAGCCCACTGTCCCCAGTCACCAACTGACCCAAGGTGAAACAACCCACTGTCCCCATTCATCAACTAGCCAACTCACCCAATGTGAAACAGCCCACTGTCCCCAATCACCAGCTGACCCAATGTGAAACATCCCACTGTCCCCAGTCACCAACTGACCCATCGTGAAACACCCACTGTCCCCATTCACCAACTGACCCAACGTGAAACAGCCCACTGTCCCCATTCATCAACTGACCCAACGTGAAGCAGCCCTCTGACCCCATTCACCAACTGACCCAATGTGAAACAGCCCACTGTCCCCATTCACCAACTGACCCAAAGTGAAACAGCCAACTGTCCCTATTCACCAACTGACCCAACGTGAAACAGCACACTGTCCCCATTCAGAAACTGACCCAATGTGAAACAGTCCACTGTCCCCATTCACCAACTGACCCAAAGTGAAACAGCCAACTGTCCCTATTCACCAACTGACCCAACGTGAAACAGCACACTGTCCCCATTCAGAAACTGACCCAATGTGAAACAGCCCTCTGACCCCATTCACCAACTGACCCAATGTGAAACTGCCCACTGTCCCCATTCACCAACTGACCCAATGTGAAACAGCCCAGTCCCCATTCACCAACTGACCCAATGTGAAACAGCCCACTGTCCCCATTCACCAACTGACCCAATGCGAAACAGCCCACTGTCCCCATTGACCAACTGACCCAATCCGAAACAGCCCACTGTCCCCAGTCACCAACTGACCCAAGGTGAAACAACCCACTGTCCCCATTCATCAACTAGCCAACTCACCCAATGTGAAACAGCCCACTGTCCCCAATCACCAGCTGACCCAATGTGAAACATCCCACTGTCCCCAGTCACCAACTGACCCATCGTGAAACACCCACTGTCCCCATTCACCAACTGACCCAATGTGAAACAGCCCACTGTCCCCATTCACCAACTGACCCAACGTGAAACTGCCCACTGTCACAATTCTCCAAATGACCCAATGTGAAACAGCCCACTGTCGCCATTCACCAACTCGCCAACTGACCCAATGTGAAACAACTCACTGTCCCCATTCATCAACTGACCCAATGTGAAACAGCCCACTGTCCCCATTGACCAACTGACCCAATCCGAAACAGCCCACTGTCCCCAGTCACCAACTGACCCAAGGTGAAACAACCCACTGTCCCCATTCATCAACTCGCCAACTCACCCAATGTGAAACAGCCCACTGTCTCCAATCACCAGCTGACCCAATGTGAAACATCCCACTGTCCCCAGTCACCAACTCGCCAACTCACCCAATGTGAAACAACTCACTGTCCCCGTTCACCAACTGACCCAACGTGGAACAGCCCACTGTCCCCATTCACCAACTCGCCAACTGACCCAATATGAAACAGCCCGCTGTCCCCATTCACCAGCTCACCAACTCACCCAATGTGAAACAGCCCACTGTCCCCATTCACCAACTGACCAAATGTGAAACAGCGCACTGTCGCCATTCACCAACTCGCCAACTGACCCAATGTGAAACAACTCACTGTCCCCATTCACCAACTGACCCAACGTGGAACAGCCCACTGTCACCATTCACCAACTAACCCAATGTGAAAGAGCCCACTGTCCCCATTCACCAACTCGCCAACTGACCCAATGTGAAACAGCCCGCTGTCCCCATTCACCATCTGACCCAACGTGGAACAGCACACTGTCCCCATTCAGAAACTGACCCAATGTGAAACAGTCCACTGTCCCCATTCACCAACTGACGCAACGTGAAACAGCCCACTGTCCCCATTCACCAACAGACCCAATGTGAAACAGCCCAGTCCCCATTCACCAACTGACCCAATGTGAAACAGCCCACTGTCCCCATTCACCAACTGACCCAATGCGAAACAGCCCACTGTCCCCATTGACCAACTGACCCAATCCGAAACAGCCCACTGTCCCCAGTCACCACCTGACCCAAGGTGAAACAACCCACTGTCCCCATTCATCAACTCGCCAACTCACCCAATGTGAAACAGCCCACTGTCCCCAATCACCAGCTGACCCAATGTGAAACAGTCCACTGTCCCCAGTCACCAACTGACCCAACGTGAAACAGCCCACTGTCCCCATTCACGAACTGACCCAACGTGAAACAGCCCACTGTCCCCATTCACCAACTGACCCAACGTGGAACAGCCCACTGTCCCCATTCACCAACTCGCCAACTGACCCAATATGAAACAGCCCGCTGTCCCCATTCACCAACTCACCAACTCACCCAATGTGAAACAGCCCACTGTCCCCATTCACCAACTGACCAAATGTGAAACAGCCCACTGTCCCCATTCACCAACTCGCCAACTGACCCAATGTGAAACAACTCACTGTCCCCATTCACCAACTGACCCAACGTGGAACAGCCCACTGTCCCCATTCACCAACTGACCCAACGTGAAAGAGCCCACTGTCCCCATTCACCAACTCGCCAACTGACCCAATGTGAAACAGCCCGCTGTCCCCATTCACCAACTGACCCAATGCGAAACAGCCCACTGTCCCCATTGACCAACTGACCCAATCCGAAACAGCCCACTGTCCCCAGTCACCAACTGACCCAAGGTGAAACAACCCACTGTCCCCATTCATCAACTCGCCAACTCACCCAATGTGAAACAGTCCACTGTCTCCAATCACCAGCTGACCCAATGTGAAACATCCCACTGTCCCCACTCACCAACTGACCCAGTGTGAAACAGCCCACTGTCCCCATTCACCAACTGACCCAAATTGATACAGCCCACTGTCGCTATTCACCAACTGGACAACTGACCCAACGTGAAACAGCCTACTGTCCCCATTCACCAACTCACCAACTCACCCAATGTGAAACAGCCCACTGTCGCCATTCACCAACTAACCCAATGCGAAACAGCCCACTGTCCCCATTGACCAACTGACCCAATCCGAAACAGCCCACTGTCCCCAGTCACCAACTGACCCAAGGTGAAACAACCCACTGTCCCCATTCATCAACTCGCCAACTCACCCAATGTGAAACACTCCACTGTCCCCAGTCACCAACTGACCCAAATTGATACAGCCCACTGTCGCTATTCACCAACTGGACAACTGACCCAATGTGAAACAGCCCACTGTCCCCATTCACCAACTGACCCAACGTGAAACAGCCTACTGTCCCCATTCAACAACTGACCTAATGTGAAACAGCCCACTGTCCCCATTCACCAACTGAGCCAATCTGAAACAGCCCACTGTCCCCATTCAACAACTCACAAACTGACCGAACATGATACAGCCCACTTTCCCTATTCACCAAATGACCCAATGTGAAACAGCCCACTGTCCCCATTCACCATCTGACCCAAATTGAAAAAGCCCACTGTCCCCATTCACCAACAGACCCAATGTGAAACAGCCCACTATCCCCATTCACCAACTGACACAATGTGAAACAGCCCACTGTCCCCATTCACCAACTGACACAATGTGAAACAACCCACTGTCCCCATTCACCAACTGACCCAATGTGAAATATTCCACTATCCCCATTCACCAAATGACTCAATGTGAAACAGGCCACTGTCCCCATTCAACAACAGACCCAATTTGAAACAGCCCACTGTCCCCATTCACCAACAGACCCAATTTGAAACAGCCCACTGTCCCCATTCACCAACAGACCCGATGTGAAACAGCCCACTGTCCCCATTCACCAACTGACCCAATGTGAAACAGCCCACTGTCACCATTCACCAACTGACCCAAGGTGAAACAACCCATTGTCCCCATTCATCAACTCGCCAACTCACCCAATGTGAAACAGCCCACTGTCTCCAATCACCAGCTGACCCAATGTGAAACATCCCACTGTCCCCAGTCACCAACTGACCCAACGTGAAACAGCCCACTGTCCCCATTCACCAACTGACCCAACGTGAAACAGCCCACTGTCCCCATTCACCAACTGACCCAACGTGAAACTGCCCACTGTCACAATTCTCCAAATGACCCAATGTGAAACAGCCCACTGTAGCCATTCACCAACTCGCCAACTGATCCAATGTGAAACAACTCACTGTCCCCATTCAACAACTCACAAACTGACCGAACATGATACAGCCCACTGTCCCTATTCACCAAATGACCCAATGTGAAACAGCCCACTGTCCCCATTCACCAACTGACCCAACGTGAAACAGCCCACTGTCCCCATTCAACAACTCACAAACTGACCGAACATGATACAGCCCACTGTCCCTATTCACCAAATGACCCAATGTGAAACAGCCCACTGTCGCCATTCACCAACTGACCCAACGTGAAACAGCCCACTGTCCCCATTCAACAACTCGCCAACTGACCCAATGTGAAACAGCCCGCTGTCCCCATTCACCAACTGACCCAACGTGAAACAGCACACTGTCCCCATTCAACAACTGACCCAATGTGAAACAGCCCACTGTCCCCATTCACCAACTGACACAATCTGAAACAGCCCACTGTCCCCATTCAACAACTCACAAACTGACCGAACATGATACAGCCCACTGTCCCTATTCACCAAATGACCCAATGTGAAACAGCCCACTGTCGCCATTCACCAACTGACCCAGCGTGAAACAGCCCACTGTCCCCATTCACCATCTGACCCAAATTGAAAAAGCCCACTGTCCCCATTCACCAACTGACCCAATGTGAAACAGCCCACTATCCCCATTCACCAACTGACACAATGTGAAACAGCCCACTGTCCCCATTCACCAACTGACACAATGTGAAACAACCCACTGTCCCCATTCACCAACTGACCCAATGTGAAACAGCCCTCTGACCCCATTCACCAACTGACCCAATGTGTAACAGCCCACTGTCCCCATTCACCAACTGACCCAAAGTGAAACAGCCAACTGTCCCTATTCACCAACTGACCCAACGTGAAACAGCACACTGTCCCCATTCAGAAACTGACCCAATGTGAAACAGCCCACTGTCCCCATTCACCAACTGACCCAATGTGAAACAGCCCAGTCCCCATTCACCAACTGACCCAATGTGAAACAGCCCACTGTCCCCATTCACCAACTGACCCAATGCGAAACAGCCCACTGTCCCCATTGACCAACTGACCCAATCCGAAACAGCCCACTGTCCCCAGTCACCAACTGACCCAAGGTGAAACAACCCACTGTCCCCATTCATCAACTAGCCAACTCACCCAATGTGAAACAGTCCACTGTCCCCATTCACCATCTGACCCAAATTGAAAAAGCCCACTATCCCCATTCACCAACTGACCCAAAGTGAAACAGCCCACTATCCCCATTCACCAACTGACACAATGTGAAACCGCCCACTGTCCCCATTCACCAACTGACACAATGTGAAACAGGCCACTGTCCCCAGTCACCACCTGACCCAAGGTGAAACAACCCACTGTCCCCATTCATCAACTCGCCAACTCACCCAATGTGAAACAGCCCACTGTCCCCAATCACCAGCTGACCCAATGTGAAACATCCCACTGTCCCCAGTCACCAACTGACCCAACGTGAAACAGCCCACTGTCCCCATTCACCAACTGACCCAACGTGAAACAGCCCACTGTCCCCATTCACCAACTGACCCAACGTGAAACAGCCCACTGTCCCCATTCATCAACTGACCCAATGTGAAACAGCCCACTGTCCCCAGTCACCAACTGACCCAATGTGAAACAGCCCACTGTCCCTATTCACCAACTGACCAAATGTGAAACAGCGCACTGTCGCCATTCACCAACTCGCCAACTGACCCAATGTGAAACAACTCACTGTCCCCATTCAACAACTCGCCAACTGACCCAATGTGAAACAGCCCGCTGTCCCCATTCACCAACTGACCCAACGTGAAACAGCACACTGTCCCCATTCAACAACTGACCCAATGTGAAACAGCCCACTGTCCCCATTCACCGACACAATCTGAAACAGCCCACTGTCCCCATTCAACAACTCACAAACTGACCGAACATGATACAGCCCACTGTCCCTATTCACCAAATGACCCAATGTGAAACAGCCCACTGTCCCCATTCACCAAATGACCCAATGTGAAACAGCCCACTGTCCCCATTCACCAACTGACCCAACGTGAAACAGCCCACTGTCCCCATTCAACAACTCACAAACTGACCGAACATGATACAGCCCACTGTCCCTATTCACCAAATGACCCAATGTGAAACAGCCCACTGTCGCCATTCACCAACTGACCCAACGTGAAACAGCCCACTGTCCCCATTCACCATCTGACCCAAATTGAAAAAGCCCACTGTCCCCATTCACCAACTGACCCAATGTGAAACAGCCCACTATCCCCATTCACCAAATGACACAATGTGAAACAGCCCACTGTCCCCATTCACCAACTGACACAATGTGAAACAACCCACTGTCCCCATTCACCAACTGACCCAATGTGAAACAGCCCTCTGACCCCATTCACCAACTGACCCAATGTGAAACAGCCCACTGTCCCCATTCACCAACTGACCCAAAGTGAAACAGCCAACTGTCCCTATTCACCAACTGACCCAACGTGAAACAGCACACTGTCCCCATTCAGAAACTGACCCAATGTGAAACAGCCCACTGTCCCCATTCACCAACTGACCCAATGTGAAACAGCCCAGTCCCCATTCACCAACTGACCCAATGTGAAACAGCCCACTGTCCCCATTCACCAACTGACCCAATGCGAAACAGCCCACTGTCCCCATTGACCAACTGACCCAATCCGAAACAGCCCACTGTCCCCAGTCACCAACTGACCCAAGGTGAAACAACCCACTGTCCCCATTCATCAACTAGCCAACTCACCCAATGTGAAACAGTCCACTGTCCCCATTCACCATCTGACCCAAATTGAAAAAGCCCACTATCCCCATTCACCAACTGACCCAAAGTGAAACAGCCCACTATCCCCATTCACCAACTGACACAATGTGAAACCGCCCACTGTCCCCATTCACCAACTGACACAATGTGAAACAGGCCACTGTCCCCAGTCACCACCTGACCCAAGGTGAAACAACCCACTGTCCCCATTCATCAACTCGCCAACTCACCCAATGTGAAACAGCCCACTGTCCCCAATCACCAGCTGACCCAATGTGAAACATCCCACTGTCCCCAGTCACCAACTGACCCAACGTGAAACAGCCCACTGTCCCCATTCACCAACTGACCCAACGTGAAACAGCCCACTGTCCCCATTCACCAACTGACCCAACGTGAAACAGCCCACTGTCCCCATTCATCAACTGACCCAATGTGAAACAGCCCACTGTCCCCAGTCACCAACTGACCCAATGTGAAACAGCCCACTGTCCCTATTCACCAACTCGCCAACTGACCCAATGTGAAACAACTCACTGTCCCCATTCAACAACTCGCCAACTGACCCAATGTGAAACAGCCCGCTGTCCCCATTCACCAAGTGACCCAACGTGAAACAGCACACTGTCCCCATTCAACAACTGACCCAATGTGAAACAGCCCACTGTCCCCATTCACCGACACAATCTGAAACAGCCCACTGTCCCCATTCAACAACTCACAAACTGACCGAACATGATACAGCCCACTGTCCCTATTCACCAAATGACCCAATGTGAAACAGCCCACTGTCCCCATTCACCAAATGACCCAATGTGAAACAGCCCACTGTCCCCATTCACCAACTGACCCAACGTGAAACAGCCCACTGTCCCCATTCAACAACTCACAAACTGACCGAACATGATACAGCCCACTGTCCCTATTCACCAAATGACCCAATGTGAAACAGCCCACTGTCGCCATTCACCAACTGACCCAACGTGAAACAGCCCACTGTCCCCATTCACCATCTGACCCAAATTGAAAAAGCCCACTGTCCCCATTCACCAACTGACCCAATGTGAAACAGCCCACTATCCCCATTCACCAAATGACACAATGTGAAACAGCCCACTGTCCCCATTCACCAACTGACACAGTGTGAAACAACCCACTGTCCCCATTCACCAACTGACCCAATGTGAAACAGCCCTCTGACCCCATTCACCAACTGACCCAACGTGAAACAGCCCACTGTCCCCATTCATCAACTGACCCAATGTGAAACAGCCCACTGTCCCCAGTCACCAACTGACCCAATGTGAAACAGCCCACTGTCCCTATTCACCAACTCGCCAACTGACCCAATGTGAAACAACTCACTGTCCCCATTCAACAACTCGCCAACTGACCCAATGTGAAACAGCCCGCTGTCCCCATTCACCAAGTGACCCAACGTGAAACAGCACACTGTCCCCATTCAACAACTGACCCAATGTGAAACAGCCCACTGTCCCCATTCACCGACACAATCTGAAACAGCCCACTGTCCCCATTCAACAACTCACAAACTGACCGAACATGATACAGCCCACTGTCCCTATTCACCAAATGACCCAATGTGAAACAGCCCACTGTCCCCATTCACCAAATGACCCAATGTGAAACAGCCCACTGTCCCCATTCACCAACTGACCCAACGTGAAACAGCCCACTGTCCCCATTCAACAACTCACAAACTGACCGAACATGATACAGCCCACTGTCCCTATTCACCAAATGACCCAATGTGAAACAGCCCACTGTCGCCATTCACCAACTGACCCAACGTGAAACAGCCCACTGTCCCCATTCACCATCTGACCCAAATTGAAAAAGCCCACTGTCCCCATTCACCAACTGACCCAATGTGAAACAGCCCACTATCCCCATTCACCAAATGACACAATGTGAAACAGCCCACTGTCCCCATTCACCAACTGACACAATGTGAAACAACCCACTGTCCCCATTCACCAACTGACCCAATGTGAAACAGCCCTCTGACCCCATTCACCAACTGACCCAATGTGAAACAGCCCACTGTCCCCATTCACCAACTGACCCAAAGTGAAACAGCCAACTGTCCCTATTCACCAACTGACCCAACGTGAAACAGCACACTGTCCCCATTCAGAAACTGACCCAATGTGAAACAGTCCACTGTCCCCATTCACCAACTGACCCAACGTGAAACAGCCCACTGTCCCCATTCACCAACTGACCCAATGTGAAACAGCCCAGTCCCCATTCACCAACTGACCCAATGTGAAACAGCCCACTGTCCCCATTCACCAACTGACCCAACGTGAAACAGCCCACTGTCCCCATTCACCAACTGACCCAATGTGAAACTGCCCACTGTCACAATTCTCCAAATGACCCAATGTGAAACAGCCCACTGTCGCCATTCACCAACTCGCCAACTGACCCAATGTGAAACAACTCACTGTCCCCATTCATCAACTGACCCAACGTGAAACAGCCCACTGTCCCCATTCACCAACTGACCCAATGCGAAACAGCCCACTGTCCCCATTGACCAACTGACCCAATCCGAAACAGCCCACTGTCCCCAGTCACCACCTGACCCAAGGTGAAACAACCCACTGTCCCCATTCATCAACTCACCAACTCACCCAATGTGAAACAGTCCACTGTCTCCAATCACCAGCTGACCCAATGTGAAACATCCCACTGTCCCCAGTCACCAACTGACCCAACGTGAAACAGCCATCTGTCCCCATTCACCAACTGACCCAACGTGAAACAGCCCACTGTCCCCATTCACCAACTGACCCAACGTTAAACTGCCCACTGTCACAATTCTCCAAATGACCCAATATGAAACAGCCCACTGTCGCCATTCACCAACTCGCCAACTGACCCAACGTGAAACAACTCACTGTCCACATTCAACAACTGACCCAACGTGAAACAGCCCACTGTCCCCATTCATCAACTGACCCAATGTGAAACAGCCCACTGTCCCTATTCACCAACTGACCAAATGTGAAACAGCCCACTGTCCCTATTCACCAACTGACCAAATGTGAAACAGCCCACTGTCCCCATTCACCAACTGACCCAACGTGGAACAGCCCACTGTCGCCATTCACCAACTAACCCAATGTGAAACGGCCCACTGTCCCCATTCAACAACTCGCCAACTGACCCAATGTGAAACAACTCACTGTCCCCATTCACCAACTCGCCAACTCACCCAATGTGAAACAGTCCACTGTCTCCAATCACCAGCTGACCCAATGTGAAACATCCCACTGTCCCCACTCACCAACTGACCCAGTGTGAAACAGCCCACTGTCCCCATTCACCAACTGACCCAAATTGATACAGCCCACTGTCGCTATTCACCAACTGGACAACTGACCCAACGTGAAACAGCCTACTGTCCCCATTCACCAACTCACCAACTCACCCAATGTGAAACATCCCACTGTCGCCATTCACCAACTAACCCAATGCGAAACAGCCCACTGTCCCCATTGACCAACTGACCCAATCCGAAACAACCCACTGTCCCCATTCATCAACTCGCCAACTCACCCAATGTGAAACACTCCACTGTCCCCAGTCACCAACTGACCCAAATTGATACAGCCCACTGTCGCTATTCACCAACTGGACAACTGACCCAGTGTGAAACAGCCCACTGTCCCCATTCACCAACTGACCCGATGTGAAACAGCCCACACTCGCCATTCACCAACTGACCCAACGTGAAACAGCCTACTGTCCCCATTCAACAACTGACCCAACGTGAAACAGCCTACTGTCCCCATTCAACAACTGACCTAATGTGAAACAGCCCACTGTCCCCATTCACCAACTGAGCCAATCTGAAACAGCCCACTGTCCCCATTCAACAACTCACAAACTGACCGAACATGATACAGCCCACTTTCCCTATTCACCAAATGACCCAATGTGAAACAGCCCACTGTCCCCATTCACCATCTGACCCAAATTGAAAAAGCCCACTGTCCCCATTCACCAACAGACCCAATGTGAAACAGCCCACTATCCCCATTCACCAACTGACACAATGTGAAACAGCCCACTGTCCCCATTCACCAACTGACCCAATGAGAAACAGCCCACTGTCCCCATTCACCAACTGACCCAATGTGAAATATTCCACTATCCCCATTCACCAAATGACCCTATGTGAAACAGCCCACTGTCTCCATTCACAAACTGACTCAATGTGAAACAGGCCACTGTCCCCATTCACCAACAGACCCAATTTGAAACAGCCCACTGTCCCCATTCACCAACAGACCCAATGTGAAACAACCCACTGTCCCCATTCTCCAGCTGACCCGATGTGAAACAGCCCACTGTCCCCATTCACCAACTGACCCAAGGTGAAACAACCCACTGTCCCCATTCATCAACTCGCCAACTCACCCAATGTGAAACAGCCCACTGTCTCCAATCACCAGCTGACCCAATGTGAAACATCCCACTGTCCCCAGTCACCAACTGACCCAACGTGAAACAGCCCACTGTCCCCATTCACCAACTGACCCAACGTGAAACAGCCCACTGTCCCCATTCACCAACTGACCCAACGTGAAACTGCCCACTGTCACAATTCTCCAAATGACCCAATGTGAAACAGCCCACTGTAGCCATTCACCAACTCGCCAACTGATCCAATGTGAAACAACTCACTGTCCCCATTCAACAACTCACAAACTGACCGAACATGATACAGCCCACCGTCCCCATTCACCAAATGACCCAATGTGAAACAGCTCACTGTCCCCATTCACCAAATGACCCAATGTGAAACAGCCCACTGTCCCCATTCACCAACTGACCCAACGTGAAACAGCCCACTGTCCCCATTCAACAACTCACAAACTGACCGAACATGATACAGCCCACTGTCCCTATTCACCAAATGACCCAATGTGAAACAGCCCACTGTCGCCATTCACCAACTGACCCAACGTGAAACAGCCCACTGTCCCCATTCAACAACTCGCCAACTGACCCAATGTGAAACAGCCCGCTGTCCCCATTCACCAACTGACCCAACGTGAAACAGCACACAGTCCCCATTCAACAACTGACCCAATGTGAAACAGCCCACTGTCCCCATTCACCAACTGACACAATCTGAAACAGCCCACTGTCCCCATTCAACAACTCACAAACTGACCGAACATGATACAGCCCACTGTCCCTATTCACCAAATGACCCAATGTGAAACAGCCCACTGTCGCCATTCACCAACTGACCCAGCGTGAAACAGCCCACTGTCCCCATTCACCATCTGACCCAAATTGAAAAAGCCCACTGTCCCCATTCACCAACTGACCCAATGTGAAACAGCCCACTATCCCCATTCACCAACTGACACAATGTGAAACAGCCCACTGTCCCCATTCACCAACTGACACAATGTGAAACAACCCACTGTCCCCATTCACCAACTGACCCAATGTGAAACAGCCCTCTGACCCCATTCACCAACTGACCCAATGTGAAACAGCCCACTGTCCCCATTCACCAACTGACCCAAAGTGAAACAGCCAACTGTCCCTATTCACCAACTGACCCAACGTGAAACAGCACACTGTCCCCATTCAGAAACTGACCCAATGTGAAACAGCCCACTGTCCCCATTCACCAACTGACCCAATGTGAAACAGCCCAGTCCCCATTCACCAACTGACCCAATGTGAAACAGCCCACTGTCCCCATTCACCAACTGACCCAATGCGAAACAGCCCACTGTCCCCATTGACCAACTGACCCAATCCGAAACAGCCCACTGTCCCCAGTCACCAACTGACCCAAGGTGAAACAACCCACTGTCCCCATTCATCAACTAGCCAACTCACCCAATGTGAAACAGTCCACTGTCCCCATTCACCATCTGACCCAAATTGAAAAAGCCCACTATCCCCATTCACCAACTGACCCAAAGTGAAACAGCCCACTATCCCCATTCACCAACTGACACAATGTGAAACCGCCCACTGTCCCCATTCACCAACTGACACAATGTGAAACAGGCCACTGTCCCCAGTCACCACCTGACCCAAGGTGAAACAACCCACTGTCCCCATTCATCAACTCGCCAACTCACCCAATGTGAAACAGCCCACTGTCCCCAATCACCAGCTGACCCAATGTGAAACATCCCACTGTCCCCAGTCACCAACTGACCCAACGTGAAACAGCCCACTGTCCCCATTCACCAACTGACCCAACGTGAAACAGCCCACTGTCCCCATTCACCAACTGACCCAACGTGAAACAGCCCACTGTCCCCATTCATCAACTGACCCAATGTGAAACAGCCCACTGTCCCCAGTCACCAACTGACCCAATGTGAAAGAGCCCACTGTCCCTATTCACCAACTGACCAAATGTGAAACAGCGCACTGTCGCCATTCACCAACTCGCCAACTGACCCAATGTGAAACAACTCACTGTCCCCATTCAACAACTCGCCAACTGACCCAATGTGAAACAGCCCGCTGTCCCCATTCACCAACTGACCCAACGTGAAACAGCACACTGTCCCCATTCAACAACTGACCCAATGTGAAACAGCCCACTGTCCCCATTCACCGACACAATCTGAAACAGCCCACTGTCCCCATTCAACAACTCACAAACTGACCGAACATGATACAGCCCACTGTCCCTATTCACCAAATGACCCAATGTGAAACAGCCCACTGTCCCCATTCACCAAATGACCCAATGTGAAACAGCCCACTGTCCCCATTCACCAACTGACCCAACGTGAAACAGCCCACTGTCCCCATTCAACAACTCACAAACTGACCGAACATGATACAGCCCACTGTCCCTATTCACCAAATGACCCAATGTGAAACAGCCCACTGTCGCCATTCACCAACTGACCCAACGGGAAACAGCCCACTGTCCCCATTCACCATCTGACCCAAATTGAAAAAGCCCACTGTCCCCATTCACCAACTGACCCAATGTGAAACAGCCCACTATCCCCATTCACCAAATGACACAATGTGAAACAGCCCACTGTCCCCATTCACCAACTGACACAATGTGAAACAACCCACTGTCCCCATTCACCAACTGACCCAATGTGAAACAGCCCTCTGACCCCATTCACCAACTGACCCAATGTGAAACAGCCCACTGTCCCCATTCACCAACTGACCCAAAGTGAAACAGCCAACTGTCCCTATTCACCAACTGACCCAACGTGAAACAGCACACTGTCCCCATTCAGAAACTGACCCAATGTGAAACAGCCCACTGTCCCCATTCACCAACTGACCCAATGTGAAACAGCCCAGTCCCCATTCACCAACTGACCCAATGTGAAACAGCCCACTGTCCCCATTCACCAACTGACCCAATGCGAAACAGCCCACTGTCCCCATTGACCAACTGACCCAATCCGAAACAGCCCACTGTCCCCAGTCACCAACTGACCCAAGGTGAAACAACCCACTGTCCCCATTCATCAACTAGCCAACTCACCCAATGTGAAACAGTCCACTGTCCCCATTCACCATCTGACCCAAATTGAAAAAGCCCACTATCCCCATTCACCAACTGACCCAAAGTGAAACAGCCCACTATCCCCATTCACCAACTGACACAATGTGAAACCGCCCACTGTCCCCATTCACCAACTGACACAATGTGAAACAGGCCACTGTCCCCAGTCACCACCTGACCCAAGGTGAAACAACCCACTGACCCCATTCATCAACTCGCCAACTCACCCAAGGTGAAACAACCCACTGTCCCCATTCATCAACTCGCCAACTCACCCAATGTGAAACAGCCCACTGTCCCCAATCACCAGCTGACCCAATGTGAAACATCCCACTGTCCCCAGTCACCAACTGACTCAACGTGAAACAGCCCACTGTCCCCATTCACCAACTGACCCAACGTGAAACAGCCCACTGTCCCCATTCACCAACTGACCCAACGTGAAACAGCCCACTGTCCCCATTCATCAACTGACCCAATGTGAAACAGCCCACTGTCCCCAGTCACCAACTGACCCAATGTGAAACAGCCCACTGTCCCTATTCACCAACTGACCAAATGTGAAACAGCCCACTGTCCCCATTCACCAACTGACCCAACGTGAAACAGCCCACTGTCCCCATTCAACAACTCACAAACTGACCGAACATGATACAGCCCACTGTCCCTATTCACCAAATGACCCAATGTGAAACAGCCCACTGTCGCCATTCACCAACTGACCCAACGTGAAACAGCCCACTGTCCCCATTCAACAACTCGCCAACTGACCCAATGTGAAACAGCCCGCTGTCCCCATTCACCAACTGACCCAACGTGAAACAGCACACTGTCCCCATTCAACAACTGACCCAATGTGAAACAGCCCACTGTCCCCATTCACCAACTGACACAATCTGAAACAGCCCACTGTCCCCATTCAACAACTCACAAACTGACCGAACATGATACAGCCCACTGTCCCTATTCACCAAATGACCCAATGTGAAACAGCCCACTGTCGCCATTCACCAACTGACCCAGCGTGAAACAGCCCACTGTCCCCATTCACCATCTGACCCAAATTGAAAAAGCCCACTGTCCCCATTCACCAACTGACCCAATGTGAAACAGCCCACTATCCCCATTCACCAACTGACACAATGTGAAACAGCCCACTGTCCCCATTCACCAACTGACACAATGTGAAACAACCCACTGTCCCCATTCACCAACTGACCCAATGTGAAACAGCCCTCTGACCCCATTCACCAACTGACCCAATGTGAAACAGCCCACTGTCCCCATTCACCAACTGACCCAAAGTGAAACAGCCAACTGTCCCTATTCACCAACTGACCCAACGTGAAACAGCACACTGTCCCCATTCAGAAACTGACCCAATGTGAAACAGCCCACTGTCCCCATTCACCAACTGACCCAATGTGAAACAGCCCAGTCCCCATTCACCAACTGACCCAATGTGAAACAGCCCACTGTCCCCATTCACCAACTGACCCAATGCGAAACAGCCCACTGTCCCCATTGACCAACTGACCCAATCCGAAACAGCCCACTGTCCCCAGTCACCAACTGACCCAAGGTGAAACAACCCACTGTCCCCATTCATCAACTAGCCAACTCACCCAATGTGAAACAGTCCACTGTCCCCATTCACCATCTGACCCAAATTGAAAAAGCCCACTATCCCCATTCACCAACTGACCCAAAGTGAAACAGCCCACTATCCCCATTCACCAACTGACACAATGTGAAACCGCCCACTGTCCCCATTCACCAACTGACACAATGTGAAACAGGCCACTGTCCCCAGTCACCACCTGACCCAAGGTGAAACAACCCACTGTCCCCATTCATCAACTCGCCAACTCACCCAATGTGAAACAGCCCACTGTCCCCAATCACCAGCTGACCCAATGTGAAACATCCCACTGTCCCCAGTCACCAACTGACCCAACGTGAAACAGCCCACTGTCCCCATTCACCAACTGACCCAACGTGAAACAGCCCACTGTCCCCATTCACCAACTGACCCAACGTGAAACAGCCCACTGTCCCCATTCATCAACTGACCCAATGTGAAACAGCCCACTGTCCCCATTCACCAACTGACCAAATGTGAAACAGCGCACTGTCGCCATTCACCAACTCGCCAACTGACCCAATGTGAAACAAATCACTGTCCCCATTCAACAACTCGCCAACTGACCCAATGTGAAACAGCCCGCTGTCCCCATTCACCAACTGACCCAACGTGAAACAGCACACTGTCCCCATTCAACAACTGACCCAATGTGAAACAGCCCACTGTCCCCATTCACCGACACAATCTGAAACAGCCCACTGTCCCCATTCAACAACTCACAAACTGACCGAACATGATACAGCCCACTGTCCCTATTCACCAAATGACCCAATGTGAAACAGCCCACTGTCCCCATTCACCAAATGACCCAATGTGAAACAGCCCACTGTCCCCATTCACCAACTGACCCAACGTGAAACAGCCCACTGTCCCCATTCAACAACTCACAAACTGACCGAACATGATAAAGCCCACTGTCCCTATTCACCAAATGACCCAATGTGAAACAGCCCACTGTCGCCATTCACCAACTGACCCAACGGGAAACAGCCCACTGTCCCCATTCACCATCTGACCCAAATTGAAAAAGCCCACTGTCCCCATTCACCAACTGACCCAATGTGAAACAGCCCACTATCCCCATTCACCAAATGACACAATGTGAAACAGCCCACTGTCCCCATTCACCAACTGACACAATGTGAAACAACCCACTGTCCCCATTCACCAACTGACCCAATGTGAAACAGCCCTCTGACCCCATTCACCAACTGACCCAATGTGAAACAGCCCACTGTCCCCATTCACCAACTGACCCAAAGTGAAACAGCCAACTGTCCCTATTCACCAACTGACCCAACGTGAAACAGCACACTGTCCCCATTCAGAAACTGACCCAATGTGAAACAGCCCACTGTCCCCATTCACCAACTGACCCAATGTGAAACAGCCCAGTCCCCATTCACCAACTGACCCAATGTGAAACAGCCCACTGTCCCCATTCACCAACTGACCCAATGCGAAACAGCCCACTGTCCCCATTGACCAACTGACCCAATCCGAAACAGCCCACTGTCCCCAGTCACCAACTGACCCAAGGTGAAACAACCCACTGTCCCCATTCATCAACTAGCCAACTCACCCAATGTGAAACAGTCCACTGTCCCCATTCACCATCTGACCCAAATTGAAAAAGCCCACTATCCCCATTCACCAACTGACCCAAAGTGAAACAGCCCACTATCCCCATTCACCAACTGACACAATGTGAAACCGCCCACTGTCCCCATTCACCAACTGACACAATGTGAAACAGGCCACTGTCCCCAGTCACCACCTGACCCAAGGTGAAACAACCCACTGACCCCATTCATCAACTCGCCAACTCACCCAAGGTGAAACAACCCACTGTCCCCATTCATCAACTCGCCAACTCACCCAATGTGAAACAGCCCACTGTCCCCAATCACCAGCTGACCCAATGTGAAACATCCCACTGTCCCCAGTCACCAACTGACTCAACGTGAAACAGCCCACTGTCCCCATTCACCAACTGACCCAACGTGAAACAGCCCACTGTCCCCATTCACCAACTGACCCAACGTGAAACAGCCCACTGTCCCCATTCATCAACTGACCCAACGTGAAACAGCCCACTGTCCCCATTCACCAACTGACCCAACGTGAAACAGCCCACTGTCCCCATTCATCAACTGACCCAATGTGAAACAGCTCACTGTCCCCATTCACCAACTGACCCAATGTGAAACAGCCCACTGTCCCTATTCACCAACTGACCAAATGTGAAACAGCCCACTGTCGCCATTCACCAACTCGCCAACTGACCCAATGTGAAACAACTCACTGTCCCCATTCAACAACTCGCCAACTGACCCAATGTGAAACAGCCCGCTGTCCCCATTCACCAAGTGACCCAACGTGAAACAGCACACTGTCCCCATTCAACAACTGACCCAATGTGAAACAGCCCACTGTCCCCATTCACCGACACAATCTGAAACAGCCCACTGTCCCCATTCAACAACTCACAAACTGACCGAACATGATACAGCCCACTGTCCCTATTCACCAAATGACCCAATGTGAAACAGCCCACTGTCCCCATTCACCAAATGACCCAATGTGAAACAGCCCACTGTCCCCATTCACCAACTGACCCAACGTGAAACAGCCCACTGTCCCCATTCAACAACTCACAAACTGACCGAACATGATACAGCCCACTGTCCCTATTCACCAAATGACCCAATGTGAAACAGCCCACTGTCGCCATTCACCAACTGACCCAACGTGAAACAGCCCACTGTCCCCATTCACCATCTGACCCAAATTGAAAAAGCCCACTGTCCCCATTCACCAACTGACCCAATATGAAACAGCCCACTATCCCCATTCACCAAATGACACAATGTGAAACAGCCCACTGTCCCCATTCACCAACTGACACAATGTGAAACAACCCACTGTCCCCATTCACCAACTGACCCAATGTGAAACAGCCCTCTGACCCCATTCACCAACTGACCCAATGTGAAACAGCCCACTGTCCCCATTCACCAACTGACCCAAAGTGAAACAGCCAACTGTCCCTATTCACCAACTGACCCAACGTGAAACAGCACACTGTCCCCATTCAGAAACTGACCCAATGTGAAACAGTCCACTGTCCCCATTCACCAACTGACCCAACGTGAAACAGCCCACTGTCCCCATTCACCAACTGACCCAATGTGAAACAGCCCAGTCCCCATTCACCAACTGACCCAATGTGAAACAGCCCACTGTCCCCATTCACCAACTGACCCAATGCGAAACAGCCCACTGTCCCCATTGACCAACTGACCCAATCCGAAACAGCCCACTGTCCTCAGTCACCACCTGACCCAAGGTGAAACAACCCACTGTCCCCATTCACCAACTGACCCAACGTGAAACAGCCCACTGTCCCCATTCACCAACTGACCCAATGTGAAACTGCCCACTGTCACAATTCTCCAAATGACCCAAAGTGAAACAGCCCACTGTCGCCATTCACCAACTCGCCAACTGACCCAATGTGAAACAACTCACTGTCCCCATTCAACAACTGACCCAACGTGAAACAGCCCACTGTCCCCATTCACCAACTGACCAAATGTGAAACAGCCCACTGTCCCCAGTCACCAACTGACCCAATGCGAAACAGCCCACTGTCCCCATTGACCAACTGACCCAATCCGAAACAGCCCACTGTCCCCAGTCACCACCTGACCCAAGGTGAAACAACCCACTGTCCCCATTCATCAACTCACCAACTCACCCAATGTGAAACAGTCCACTGTCTCCAATCACCAGCTGACCCAATGTGAAACATCCCACTGTCCCCAGTCACCAACTGACCCAACGTGAAACAGCCCACTGTCCCCATTCACCAACTGACCCAACGTGAAACAGCCCACTGTCCCCATTCACCAACTGACCCAACGTGAAACAGCCCACTGTCCCCATTCACCAACTGACCCAACGTTAAACTGCCCACTGTCACAATTCTCCAAATGACCCAATATGAAACAGCCCACTGTCGCCATTCACCAACTCGCCAACTGACCCAACGTGAAACAACTCACTGTCCACATTCAACAACTGACCCAACGTGAAACAGCCCACTGTCCCCATTCATCAACTGACCCAATGTGAAACAGCCCACTGTCCCCAGTCACCAACTGACCCAATGTGAAACAGCCCACTGTCCCTATTCACCAACTGACCAAATGTGAAACAGCGCACTGTCGCCATTCACCAACTCGCCAACTGACCCAATGTGAAACAACTCACTGTCCCCATTCAACAACTGACCCAACGTGGAACAGCCCACTGTCGCCATTCACCAACTAACCCAATGTGAAACGGCCCACTGTCCCCATTCAACAACTCGCCAACTGACCCAATGTGAAACAGCCCGCTGTCCCCATTCACCAACTGACCCAACGTGAAACAGCACACTGTCCCCATTCAACAACTGACCCAATGTGAAACAGCCCACTGTCCCCATTCACCAACTGACACAATCTGAAACAGCCCACTGTCCCCATTCAACAACTCACAAACTGACCGAACATGATACAGCCCACTGTCCCTATTCACCAAATGACCCAATGTGAAACAGCCCACTGTCGCCATTCACCAACTGACCCAACGTGAAACAGCCCACTGTCCCCATTCACCAAATGACCCAATGTGAAACAGCCCACTGTCCCCATTCACCAACTGACCCAACGTGAAACAGCCCACTGTCCCCATTCAACAACTCACAAACTGACCGAACATGATACAGCCCACTGTCCCTATTCACCAAATGACCCAATGTGAAACAGCCCACTGTCGCCATTCACCAACTGACCCAACGTGAAACAGCCCACTGTCCCCATTCACCATCTGACCCAAATTGAAAAAGCCCAC
>NW_026779977.1:2500-60735 GCF_030144855.1 Hypanus sabinus | reverse complement strand
GTTTGCTGGGAATCCAAATGTTTTTTTTTTATTTCAGGGCAGTCCGTCTTTAATATTCGTTCTTCCTTCTGCAGGGTACCGAACCGTCTATTTTCACATATTTCCTGGTATAAATGCATAAATGTGCATCATGTGCCAGCAGAATAATTTAGCAGTTATTTCCGATTCCGCACAGCCTCGTAAGGTTATATGTTCAGTTATCTTCGACCCTTCCGCAGAAATCCTACAGGTCAGAGATACAGACCGTTTAGAGATACACCACGGATCAGGCTCTTGCGGCTCAAAAGAACCGCACTGAGGAGCAATCCGCCGATAACAGCCTAGCTTCTTCACTGAAGATCTCGCAATCCCCAATTAACCTCCTAAACCGTCGGTCATTGGACTATGGGCGGAAAGCGAAGCACCGGCAGGAATCTTTTCTTTCAATGGACCCAAGACTCCAACGCTCAGAGTCGCAATGATGTCTCTCACATCTACACCATTACGGCGGACAATTTCTGCATCTATTTGAAAGAGCGTATGGGCGTTGACGTTCATTCGGTGTGTCTTCACACCGTACATGTGTTTAAAGTGCTTTCCTTTCCGAGAGTGTCTGCAGTACATATGCGTTAATTATGTGTAACTGGGCAGTGAAAATGTGTTTTATTCATTCATACGCAATGTTCTTTGCTTCAGTGCTACTACTTATGTGAGTCCATCATAAAGTAGGAAACGTTGGTGAAAATTATTGAAACAAAGTTTAAACATCACACATGTAATGAACCCTTACCAGAAAAAGTGTATATGTCAACCTGTTCGGTTATTTAGCACGAACACGTGCGGTCTCTTATTTGCAAGCTGGGACTCTGGGTTTACCATTTGCTATTAGGCAGGAAATGACTTTATTAACTCCAGGTTATCGCTTACTTTCTCTTCGCAAATCTGCAGAAAGTGTTCCAGGCGGCTGAAATATTTTTGTCTCACTTCACCACCTTCATTTACTTTTTATCGAGCAATATCTGTTGCTGAACTGCCAAATTCTTAAGCCTGCAATGCTACTGCTGTTTAGTAACATTTCCATTACGAAAGAGAAGAGTTTATATTGTAACGGAAAGATAACTGTAATTCGTACCGAGGTGATGCTAGAATTTAGTTAATTTGCGCTCTCTCTCTCTCTCTCTCTCTCTCTCTCTCTCTCTCTCTCTCTCTCTCTCTCTCTCTCTCTCTCTCTCTCTCTCTCGCTCGCTCTCTCTTTCTCTCTCACTGACGCTCTCTCTGCAGTTGTTACCTCACCTTCTGTTTTTCTTTTTGAACTTTCGCTTCTGCTTCATAATCCACTTTCTACTTACGGTCAGATCCGGTTTGTTTTGGGGGTTTACTATCTTTCTTTATTTCAGAAGCTTTGTCTGTAATATTATAACGAGAAACGTTCTTGAACCTCAGGTTTGCCGAATCTTGGATTTTCACGTCTATCACGGTAAAATTGCATTAATGTACATAATGTGTCTGTGAGATAACACAACGGTTATTTATGTTTCTGCACTGCCCTTGAAAGGGTCATTAACATTAGTCATATATATCTTGGCAGTGAATGGAGTGCTAAAGTTTATTTTTTAATTATTTTATTTACATGTAATGTTATTTACAACTCTTTAATGATATTCTTTCTGGGGGCCCATTATAAAGTAAGAAATCTTGGTGAAGGTCATGGAAATAAAACTGATACAACTGGAATATAATGAGATCTTACCAACAGGAAAGCGTTGATGCTCAGACAGAAGTAGTTCCCGAGGCCGCTCGATAATGTTCGGTATTTCAGCACGCATGCGTGCAGTCTCTTACTTTCAAACTGTGACACTGCTTTTAACATTTCTTCTCATACAGCAAATAACATTAATGTCTCTATCTGATTGCTCGCTTTTTCTTTGCAACTTTGTGGAAAACGTTGCAAGCGACTTTAATAGTTTTGTTTTATTCCAACACCACTTGTGTAGGTTTGTGTAGCTGGATTGTAGACCTCCCGTCAGATCGTCGGCAGGTTGTAACAGTAGGCTTCCTCACCTCTGCCTCTCTGACCCTCAACACGGGTACCCCTCAGGGCCCTGTCTTAAGGCTCCTCTCTTGTTCTCTATATACCCATGACAGTGTCGCCACACACAGCTACAATCTGCTAATTACATTTGCTGACAACACTACACCAATTGGCCTCAAATCTCAAATAATAATGAGGCAGTCACCTGGACCATTACCGGTGTGAATAACGTGAGGAATCTCAACGCTGTACTGATTCCACGATCTACGGGCTCATTTGCAATTTCTGTGGGCTATAACTCCAGAGGATTATAGCTCGCAGACTGATGAGTAATAACTGTTCCTTAACCTGGTGGTGCACATCCTGCAGCTCCTGTACATTCTTCATGACATCAGCTGAGAAAGGACAGCATTTCCTGGACGGTGGAGATTTCCTGCTGCAACGTTTCGTATAGAAGTGCTCAGCGTTGGAGAGAGCTTTACCCGTGGTGGCCCAGCCCACAAACAATAATTCTGGTGCACATTTGCTGATGCAGATCGTGGAGCAGATATTTTTGCTAATCAGAACTGACAGCGCTCGGTGTTAAAATACTCTTTTTCATGGTACGAAGGAAAAGGGAAGTGATATTTCACTTTTTTAAGAGAACCTCAATGTGGGATTGGAACCAGACGACACGAAGGACTGGTCGCACAGTTGGAGGGGTTATCAAGGTGTGGGGCGTTGTAGCCAAAATTTTAAAGATAGACAAATCTGAAATATGAAGCGAAAACAATATCGGCAGATGTAGTGAGGCTTGACGAAGTCTATATCGTCATTTTATGGTACATAGATCCACTAACCTTTTAACAATTTCCTTTAATTTGAAATCATCTATACTTGTCACAGCTAACCCACCTGAACGCAAAAGGGGGGTGTAACTATTCTGCATTTGGGAAATCCTTCACGATGGCATGACCGTAAGGAATAGGTGCAGAATTAGGCAATTTGTCCCACGGAGTCTGCTCCGCCCATTTCATTACGACTGATGCATTTTTCTCAGCCACGTTCTTACCCCTATCCTTTCACACCCTGACCAATCAGGACTCTATCAACCTCTGCCTTAAATGTACATACAAAAACCTTACATATATGTACAAATATACGCTGAATTTCGACAGCGGCCTGTGGCAGCGATTTCCACAAACTCACCACTATCCGGAGAAAAGCAATTACGCCGCACTCCCGTTCTAAAAGGACTCCCAACTCTCTGATGAGTACAGGGCCAGAGACATCAAGTGCTCTTCGTAGCTCAAGTCGTTCATCCGGAAATCATTTTCGGCAGGCTACTTTGAAACCTGTAGAGTGTCAGCACACCCTTTCTGAAATACAGGACCCATATATCTAAACAATACTCAAGACGAGGCTTCCCCAGTGCGTCATAAAGCCTCGACTTGAATTCCTTGCTGTTACATTCCTGGCCCTTTGAGTTGAATGCTAACGTCCTCACAACCGACTCACCCTGCATTTTAACCGTTAGAGAATCCTGCACAAGGACTCCTAAATTCCATTGTGCCTCCGATATTTGAATTCTCTCTCCGTATATCTCTCGGACAAAAATGCATGACCACAGACTTCCCGACACTGTTCCATCTGCCACTTCTTTGCCCACTCCCCTAATATAAGTCCTTCTGCAGCCTCATAACTTCTCAAAACTATACGCTTCTACCTATCTTCGTTCCATCTTCATAGTGCGCAACAAAGCAATTAATTATGTCAATTTGACATATATAATGTGAAAAGAAGCGGTTACAGCACAGACCACTGCGGAACAGCTCTCGTCATCAGTAGCCAAGCAGAAAAGGCTCACTTTCTTCGCACTCTTTGCCTCCGCCAATCAGCTGCTGCTGTGTCCATGCTGGAATCGACTGTAATATCATGGGCTCGTAGCTTATTAAGCTGTCTTATGTGCATCACCTTGTCAAAGGCCGTCTGAAAATCCAAGTACAAGCCATCAACCGATTCTCAGTTGCCTCTCATGCTTGTTACCTATTCAAATATTTCCAACAGACTTGTCAGGCAAGATCTTACCTTGTGGAATCAATGCTGACTATAGCCTATTTAATTATTTGCCTGCAAGTACTCTGAGACCTCATCCTTAACAATCTACTGCAACAACTTCCCAACGTCTGACGTCACAGTAACAGGCCATTTCTTCCGCCTCTGCCCCATCTCCAGGACTGGAGAAACATTTGCAATTTTGCAGACTTCGGGAATGATTCCAGATTTTTTTTCTTTAAAGATCATGACTAATGCTTCAACGAAGTCGCCAGCCATCTCTTCCAGAACCTTGTACCGTACACTATCTACTGCAGGTGACGTATCTGACTTCAGACCATTCAGTTTCATAAGAACCTTTTCCACAACAATGACAACTTCACATTCTTCTGACTGTTGACAGACTCGAACTTCCGGCATACTGCTACTTCCTTCCATAGTGATGGCTGATGCAAAATACTTACTTAATTTGTCCGACATTTCTTCTCTCCGAATATTACCTCTTTGGGATCATTTTCCAGCAATCTAATATCCAATTGTCAATCGTTAAGGATGAAGTGATGGAGAACTTGGTGACACAGGACAAATTAGTAGAAAGCCACTGTTGGTTTCCTTCATTGAAAATCCAGGCTGAGGAACCTGTTGGAATTCTTTGAGGAGATTATAAATAGGATAGGTAAAGGGGCTGTGGTGGATGTTGCATACTTGGACTTTCAGAAGGCCTGAGACAAGGTGCCATATATGAGGCTGCCTACCGAGTTAAGAGCCCATGCTCTTAGAGGAGAGTTGCTACGATGGTTACAGCATTGGCTGATTGTTAGGAGGCAGCGAAAGGGAATAAAAGGATCATTTTCTGGCTGCCAGTGACTAGTGGTGTACCACAGAAGTCGCTGATGGGACCTCTCCCTTTTACGCTGTATATAAATTATTTAGATGATGGGTTTAATTGCTTCGTTGGCTAGTTTACAGCTGATACTTAGCTTGATGGAAGGGCGGGTACTGTCGAGGAAGCAGGTAGTATGCAGAAGGACGTAGATTAGGCGAATGGGCGAGAAATTACCAAATTAAATATGATGTTGGGAAATGCTTGACGGTGCACTTACGTAGCAGAAATAAATGTGCGGACTATTTTATAAACACGGAGAAAATCCAGGATTGTGAGAATCAGAGGGATTTGGGCGTCCAAGTGCGGAACACGCTGTGCAGAACTTTCCGGTTGCGTCAGTGGTGAGGAAGGCAAGTGCCATGTAAGCAGTCGTTTCAAGAGGTGCAGAATACAAGAGCAAGGATGTGATTCTGAGGACTAATAAGACACTGGTGAGGCCTCAAATTCAGTACTGTGAACAGTTTTCGGGCCCTCATCTGTAGCCTCCCTCTTTCGAGGAAACTACCTGCCCTTCACCTACTTACGTATCAGCAGCAAACTTTACGAAAGAGCCATCAATTCCCTATAATGTAAACCGGTCCATGTGGAACACCAGTAAGCCAAGCTTCTTTTTATTCCTATTCTTTGCCTTCAGTCAGTCAGCCACTGCTTTAGCCATGGTAGTACCTTTCTGGTAATAGCATGTGCTCTAAACTTGTTAAGCAGCCACACGTGTAGCACTGTGTTGAATGCCTTTAAAAAGTCCAAGTACACAACAGACGCCGATGCTCCTTTGTGTATCCGACCTGTTAAGTCTTTAAAGCATCTGATTAGTCACGCATGATTTTCCCACGCGGAATCCATGTTGACTACGAACAATTCATCATTTGACACCACGTTCCTTAAAACCACACCCGTAACAATCGACTCCAACATCTTCCCAACCTCTGGCGTCAGACTTTCTGCCCTATAAATTCCTTTCTTCTGCCTCTCCCACGTCTTGAAGAGTGGAGTGACATTTGCAATTTTCTATTCTACTAAAACCATTCCAGTATCTCGTGGTTCTTGAAATATCCTCGCTAATGCAATGACAATCTCTTCAGTCCCATTTTCAGAACCCTGGGCTGTACACCTTCTGGTCCAAGTCACGTTATCTACTTTCAGACCTTGCAGTATTCAGGTTTGGGTGTACGCTGTGTAATGTACCCCAGTGCAAACTCGCACGCAAAATTTCAGACAGTACACAATAGGCGATTAAATGGTTACAGTTTATAACTCTTTCGTTCCTATGTGGTTAGTAGAGGAACAAAATATAAAAGAAAAAAAGCGACTCTTTATTAAATAGTTCGTGCACAAGAATCGTTGGAGCTCACGCCTCAGATATTCCTCCGCAAATGACCTCTGCCGAAACATCACAAACCTCCTGACCCTCAGAATCCCGTATTCGCCGTCCGGTGATCACCCAGCGCCCCCCACACCCGTCCTTCCTCTTCTCGCGCCTCGACCAAAAGTCGGCGAAAACCCCGCTACCAGACATAGAAGAGAGTATAACATTTCTCCCATTGGTTAGCCACACATTATCTGTAGTTAGAACACAAACATCGCTGCTACAGAAAAAAACCATTACCTCAGTAGTGAACATTAGAGGGAAGCCATTCCATAAACGATATCCATGTGAAAGTGATAATACAGTTTTAGCATTTTCCCATTAATTTTCAATATAAGCATCTTAAATGTTATGTCATGTATAAGGAATGTCTGACGATCCCTTTTGAAAGGTTGAATGAAAGATAAAAGAAAATGTATGTCGTTGTAATTTCGTCTGTAAGCGATTTCCATTGCGCTGTGGCACAATGTATATAAATAGCTTCCGTTAATTGTTTGTTCACTGGGCTGTCTCTGATGTGACTAATAAGCTTGTAAGATTAGTTTGGGGAATGCTATTTCCCAAATTGTTTGTCCTTTATAAAAGCTTTCAAATCAATCACCTGTAGTTTTCGCCAGTAGGAGTAAGAGCTTTATAACCTGATCGTCGAGTCAGTTGAAAATGGAAAATCCAGCTATTTACTGCATAGTTAGTGTTTGTTATCCTGTACTGAATGTGATTGATATCCCCAGTAAGTAACTCGACTATGTTTGCATTTTTTTCTCACTCTATCTGCTTCCCTGCATTATATTAGCTGCAAAATCCACGACACATCTTGTGTGGTCTCATGAGGGTTTTCGGTCTGATCAGGGTTCAAACGTATGTTTCTTTCTTCTTCCGGAGGTTCCTTATGGCTGGTTTCTTTGTCAACTGTAGCAACCGAGTTAGCACTGATACTGATGTAGTTCCAGCAATTTACCTTGCCGGACCTTCCAAAGCATGAATATATATATTGTTTTAAAAGTCTGAATTGGTATCAATGTCCAAAACTGGAGCTTTATAGCAGCGAGATGAAGACTTCACCGTCACCACGACACGTTCACGAGCAGTCCGGTTTATGCGCGAACCATAGTTGGAGTCATAGAAAGGTTCAGCACAGCCACAGACCGTTCAGCCCATCTATCCATGCAGAAACCATATAAACTACGTACTCCCATCCACCCGTACGGGAACTATAGTTCTTTAACATCATCATGTAACAAATGAGATCTCATTTTCAATATTATTTTCTAAATATCTTTTCAATTGCAACAATAACCAGAGAAAATATGACTATCCCGTTTTCCCTGTTGGATTTTTTTCTCTTCTTTATTTTAAAGATGCGCATTCCTGGACTCACATGTGCTACGTCAGAAGAAACATCTATTTGGGCCCATTATATTCCCACTATCAATGCTCCAGTCAACTTTACCGGCTACAAAGCAGGATCTATTCGATATGGCTGCGTCGATCAGCATTCCTCTGTTAAATATACCGTGGACTGCGGAATCCCGGTGGCAACGGCTGGAAATTTGCCGACTCAGCTGTTACTCAGATCCTCCCTGGAATCAGAAGAATCGTTTCGCATTCAGTCATTAAAACATTCTTTGCATACAAAACCAGTAAAATTAATCGCATTTTTTGCCTTTGAAATTATCTTTTTTCTTGCAGTTAATTTGACGACAATTGTGATCCTGTGTCGTGGAAAATGCGGACTCTCCAAATGCATCACCCGTTACCTGGTGGCGATGGCATCAGCTGATTTAATGGGCCTTATCAATGGCGGATCAATCATATTTACGTTTTTGCGAGATTTTTCTTCATCATTCATATTTGTGCTACGTCAGCTCTCTTCAGGCTCGCAGCCATGGAATGTGTCTGTCTGGGGTGCATTTCACATTTGATTGATATATTGCAATTTGTAGCCAAAACTGCAGAAACGATTTTGCACCAAAAGGACAGTTACAATGGTCGTGGTGATTGTGAGTATGAGGAGTTGTTTAAATGTTCTCCAATTAACTTCGTAATAGATCATTCTGCGTGTATTATGAGCGTTTAAGGGCGCTGTACTGGTAGAGTAGGTTACTTTACTTCACCAGTGTGGAAAGCTTACCAGGTGCTTAATAGTATCATTACCCATTAATTGTCGTTAGGATTAATTCTATTATTCAATGTGTTAACAGTCAGTCATATTTTTGCAGCCAACAGAGGACTCCGGAGCAGCAATGACAATAAAAAGGATTCAGAGATGGAGAACCGGAGAAAGTCAATGATTTTGCTGTTCAGCCAATTTCACTTTATTGCGGACCCCTTTTATAGTCTCCATTATAACCTGTCAGGCTCGAATTTACTTTTATACAGACAGATGTCTGATGTTGCTGGTGTGATATTTACATTGGCAGAACTACATTTAAATCACTGGATGAATAATGGATTCTAAGCCAACGAACAGGGTGATACTAGTCTGATTCTTACGTTGGTAGATGTATATACTAATCGACTGATCACCGATCCACTGAACATACGCGTATGCATTTGAGAGTCCGGATATAAGAATCCGATCTCCCTTGTACGAGGCTCAAGAAATTAGGAAACACACTATCCGCGGAAAACGGGAAATATACATTAGAAGAGAATGAATCCTTAATCTGACACGTCAATTGCCCTGTCTTATTGTCTTAACGTATCAAGAATGCAAATTCAACGTCACCCTCACAATAGAACATCGCTTTATCCTTCGGGTGATACAATGATTTATCTTATCCATATGGTTTCATTCCAGGATGTTCGCGAAGCCAGCGGCAAGCTGGACGTCCATGATCACGAAGAAGGGAAATGTGCAGATTCTGGAAATCAACACACAAATTGCTGGATGAACTCAGCAGGCCCTGCTGCATCTCTGGAAAGGAATCCTGCTGTAGGTGTCTCAGCGCCAAACGAGGTCTGTACTCTTTTCAGTGATACTGCCTGGCCTGCTGATTTCCTGCAACATTCGTGCGTGTGTTGTCCAAAATCACACTGCGGTGGCGTTCAATTTCTGTTTATGTTTTTTAGAGCTTAAGGGTTTTAATAATGACTCGGTATTTCTTCGCAATGTGAAAGTGTTCAAGTACATTCCCCTACGAGAATGTGTTTTTTATCCCTCCGTGATGCCCTTTGTTTCGTGCAACAGGTTAACGTTAATCCTTCTGTGAGTCCGTTATGAAGGAGGAAATCTTGGTGAAGGTCATTGAAATAAAGTTGCAGCAATAGTCTTATAATGAAACCTCCGCAACAAGAAGGAGTTTATGTTCAGGCGGGAGTGTTTCCCCCTGCCGCTTCATACTGTTCTCTCATTTAGTACGAACTCGTACGGTCTCTCCCTTTCAAACTGGGTCTCCACATTTCCTCTCAGACTGCAGATGACTCCATGTTATTGCTTATTTTCTCTTTGCAAATTCGTGGATAACTTCGCAGGCGGTGGTAGCACTTCGGTCTCAGTTTACCAGCCTCTTTACTTTTTATCGACCAAGATCCATTGCTGAATTGCAGAATTTCTCCACCCGCCATTTCTATTCTTTCTTTCGGCAATGTTTTTGTTCTGTTATATTTAACTTAAACAAAGTAGAAATTAAAATGAAACGAAAAGCCGATAACCCAGAAGATTTATTGCAACATTTTAGATGTTTTGTCCTGTTCTTACAGCCATTACCGGACGACTGCTTTTCATTTTAATTTTATGAAAATGTAAGACGTATTACTCGGCTATTTTATGATTGTTGCTGAAATGGAATTATTGCATTGCTTTCGAAAACTGTTTTACTAAGATCAAAGAATAAATCATATCACTCATTTATTTGTGCAGAATCCTCATATTGTGCTCATCTATCTATGATGATATTTATCTCATACCCCTAGCACCGCTAATGCCCTCGCTTTTTATTAATACTGACTGATTTCCTGCGTAGCAGTGAGGTTCTCCATCTCGCTCTGTCCATAACATAGCGCACACATATCGAATAAGTCTTAATTGCTGCTTCGGTAACATTGCACAGTTGACCAATCACTGTTAACCGCATTAATCAGTCACGGTTGTCAGCCGTAAGTTGAACTCCCGAGCCATCGGGACCGGTTGACCATTCTTAGTCTGGCCTCTACCTTTGCCAACTTCTGCATGGGTAACCTCATCAAGAGTCAAGGCACAAGGTCTTGAATCAAGGCAACAAAATTCTCCGAGCCCTTGAAGCATGCAGGACTCCAAACCCTACGTTAAGTGTGAAGTCCGCTTGAAGGATTTTTTTTCCACAACATATAAAGTAGCTTGATACCTCTTTAGCTGCTTTATAAATCGATCATGTAAAATTCCTCCTCCACGATATACTCTCCTTTGATTATTACATCATCATCGTCATACAAACATCCAATTTCCTACTTTCCGCTACATTAACGCAATACTGTTAGACTATAAATAACGCTCACCCATACCCCCTTAGACAGATATAACCTTATGTATTGAAGTTTAAATGAAGACTCCAAATTCCCCAGACCTTGTCTCAAGTACCTCTTCAATAAAAGATCTTTTTGATCGTAATTTTGACCTCATTTTCTAAGCCTGCTGGAGTCAAAACTACATTCTTTCAAATGTTCGCGCATGGCGATCATTATGACATCCTCCTCAGACACCTATGGCAACAAATTCCAGAAGTTCCGTTCTCTTGCTAACGAAATTCCTTTCCATCTCCGTTCTAATACGACGGACCTCTATCTTAGACTCTCCCACCACAACTAACCACACTATCGAAGCCTTTTAACATTAGATAGATTTCAATGACGTCACCCCTCATTTTTCTGATATCTAGTGAATACAGGCCAAAGGCCAGCAAACTCTCTTCATATGAAAAGCCGTTCAATCTTGTAATCATTTTCGTGTCCTTTAAACTCTCTCCAGAGTTGGCACATTCGTTCTAAAGGGCAGGAAACGACTCGCAATACTGCAAGCGAGGCCTCCCCATACTTTATTAAGTCTCAAAATTACACCCTTGCTTTTAAATGTAATTTTTCTTGAACAGAATACTGAAATCGCATTTGCTTCCCTCACCACCAAATAAGTCTGCAAATGATCAGTTTGGGGATCCTGCACAACTCCCAAGTACTTTTGTACCTCTCTAGTTTGAATTTGCTCTGCATTTAGAAACCAGACTAACCTTTTATTTCTTCTACCAAAGTGTATGACCTTACCTTTCCCGACGTCATCTGACAGATCTCTGCCCATTCTATTATTCGTTTTAAGTTATTCTGTAAGCCTCTCCACTCATTGAAGCCATCGTATCTTCCGCGAACTTTGCAACCAAGCCACCAGTTTCGTCATTGATATTTAACGTTAAAAGAAGCGAACCGACCGCAGACCGTGTAGGACATCAGTTGTTACCGGCAGCCAATCAGAAAACTCTCCCTTTATTTCAAAATTTTGTCTTGCCAATTAGCCTCTGTTTTTTCCATGCCTGTATCTTTTCTGCAATAGCATAAGTTCTTAACTTGTTAAGCAGCCTCATGTGTGGCACCTTCTAAAATGCCTTTAGAAAATCGAAGAAGACTAAGTCCATTAATACGCCTTTGTCTGTCCAGCCCGCAGTGTCTTCAAAGAATTCCAACAGATCTGTCAGGCGTGATTTTCCCATGCTAACTACTGCTTATTTCATCACGTTCCTCCATGTACCCCGAAACCACATCTTAAACAATTAATTCCAACATATTCCCAATCACTGAGATCAAACTAATTGGCCCATAATTTCCTTTCTTCTGCCTCTCGCTCTTCTTGATGAGTGAAATGATCTTTGCTCATTTTCACTACCGGTCAACGCTTCAATAATCTGCTGATTCTTGAACGATTATTACTAAAGCCTCCACAAGATCTTCGGCCAAGTCTTTCGGAACTCGGGGCATAACATCGTCAGGTCGCTTATCTACCTTCAGACTCCCAAGAAACGTCACGCTAATGATGGCAACTTCACACACTTAACCCCTGACACCCTGGATCTTCTGGCACACTCCTTGTGTAAAATGATGTAAAAGACTTTTTACTTTCGTCCGCCATTTGCATGTCTCCTATTAGTATCTCTGTAGCATCCTTTTCCAACAGTCCAATATCGTCCAATATCCACTTTCACGTGTCTCTTAAACTTTATGTATCTGAAGAAACTTTCATATCTGAAACTGGTATCCTCTTTCATACTATTGGTCGCTTCCTTTCGTATTTTCCTTTACCTTCATAACATTTTAGTTGCCTTCTGTCAGATTTTAATAGCATCCTAATACCATAACTTCCCACCTTTTTCGTTAATAATATGCCGTCTTTTCGGTGTTTATGATGGCTTTTACCTCTCATGTTATCCACGGTTATGTCTGCTTGCCATTAGAATACTTCTTCTTTCGGATGTCTATATGCTGAATTGCCTTCAAAATTTCGAGACGTTGTTTCTCTGCCATCATCTCTGTCAGTGTTCTTTTCCAATCAATTTTGGCCAACTCCTCTCTCATGCCTCCACAATTCCCTTTGCTCCAGTGCAACACCGACAGATTGACTTAAGTTTCTGCTTCTCAAACATCTATCTGAATTCTATCATATTATGATCAATTTCCTCGAAGTTCTCTTTCACCATTAGTTCCGTAAAGAATTCCTGTTCATTGAACAATGGCCAATCGAGAATAGCTGGTCCCCTAGTGGGCTCAAACACGAACTGCTTTAAAAAGGCCATCTTGAGACATTCTAGAAATCTCCCTTCTTGGGATCCAGCACAACTTCATTTTCCCGATCTCCCTCCGTATGGAAATCCCTGATGACGATTGTAACATTCTCCTGTTTTTTTGACCTTTTGTAATTTGTAGACCTCATCCTGACTACTGTTTGGCGGTCAGTATATCACACTTTTTGCCCTTGCATTTCCTACGCTCTACCCGCCACGAATCAACACCTTACAAACCTATGTCACCTCTTTGTAAGGATTTTATTTCATTTTTTATCAATCGCGCCACGTCCTCCTTCCGCCTATACATTCGATACAACGTGGACGTTAAGCTCTCAGCTACAATTTTCTTTCAGTTGCGGTTTAGTGACACACACAACTTCATACCTGTCAATGCGTTACTGTGCCTCAAGTTCAACTACCTTCTTTCGTACATTCAAACAAAGCTCCTTCACTCCTGCATTCCCTGGTTTCGACTTTGTCCACCACTTACATTGCACTTCATCCTGTTGACTGCCATTTTGCCGTATCATCTGTCTCTCCTTGCTGGAAATCTCACTATACACTGCCTTTGTTTGGAAACCAAATACCTCGTGCTCAGTACTATCACTCTTATTCTCAACCACCTCAAAACTAGTCAACATAATATTATAAGTGAATTAAATTTCCTTTATAAGTCTAAGCAACTAAATAAGTAAAAATAAGCAACAAATCTTGTGTCTTAGAGAAGGAATGTCTAACGTTCTCTTTTTAAAGCGTAAACAATAATATATATATATATATATATATATATACTGTTGTGATTTTCTTGATGAACGATTTTCATTACGCTGCGGCACAATGTCTAGAAATAGCTCACATTAATTATTTGCTCACTGGGCTGTCTCTGATGTAACTGATGAGCAGATAAGTTTAGTCAGGGGATTGTCGCATCATCTCCTTTATAAATGCGTTGAAAGCTGCCAACAGCAGTTTTCGGTAATAGGAAAAGAATAAACTGCGCGTCACGGCACACTGAAAATGGAATTTCCAGCAATCTACTACATAGAGAGTGTCTATTATCCTGTACTGACTGCGATTGGTGTCCCCAGTAAGTAAATGCGCTCTCTGTGCAATATTCGTCGTAAAATGCTTTGCACTGTGCATTTACTAAGTGTATTTAACGAGGGATTTCGATCTAATCAGGTTTGAAGCATATGCTTTTTTTTTCACTCAGGCCGTAGAGTTCTTTCTTTGCTGTTATTTATATTTTGTGAACTGCAATATCTGATCTTGTTCCAGCATTTTCCGTTGCCCGACCTTCCAAACCATTAATGGTTTTTATCCTTCTAAGTCTCAGCCTACTCACATCGACCTGCGTTCTACTCCCGGGACCATAGTTCTTTTACACCATTATGCCTGTCCAGTTTTCACTTTTAGACATTTCTCTGGTCTGAATTTTAATCCTGCAGGTTCCTAGTTTAACATGTGTTACATCAGAGGAAACAGTCTGTCGAGGCCCACTATATTCCCACTATGAATGTTCCATTCAGTTTCATCTGCTACGATGCTGGAGTTATCAGAGACTGCTACATCGATCAGCAACCCGCTGTTCAGATGCACTGGACTGCGGAATCCCATTGTATACTGCTGGAAATTTGCCGACTCATCTGTTACTCCGATACCCACTTGACCTCAGCCATCTGAGTGCAAACCAAGACGAACTGTATAAATACTTCGTGAGTCGAACTCAGTTCATACAGGGATGGAATCAGAAGGATAGTTTCCCTTCCGTCTGTAAAAAATTCTGAATTTGTGCTCTCGAAACTAACTCTTAACTTCTTCCTCGTAATTAATTTAATGGCGATTGTTATCCTTTGTCGTGGAAAATGCGGACTCTCCAAATGCATCACCCGTTACCTGGTGGCGATGGCAACAGCTGATTTACTGGGTGTTATCATTGGCGTTATATTCGAGCGGATCAATAATATTTATGTTTTTGCCAGCATTTTGCTCATCACTCCATCTTGCGCTGTGACGCTTGTGCTTCGGCTCGCAGTCATGGACTGTTCTGTTTGGCTGACGGTGGTTTTCACGTTTGATCGATGTATTGCAATTTGTACTCAAAAGCTGCGTGAACGATTTTGTACCGATAGGACAGCCGCTATAGTGGTAGCGATTGTGGGCATAGGGAGTTGTTTAAGGTGTGCTCCATTTTACTTTTCAGTAGATCCTTTCGCGATTATTAACAACGTTCCATGGCGCTGTATTGCGAAGGCAGATTACTTTACTTCACCAGTGTGGAAAGCTTACCAGCTGTTTTATTGCATCATTACCACTTTACTGCCAATCGGTTTAATTTTATTGTTCAATGCGTTAACAGTCAGACATATTATTGCTGCAAACAGAGTCCGCCGAGGACACCGGAGCAGCAATGACAATAAGAAGGATTCCGAGGTGGCGAACCGGAGAAAATCAATGATTTTGCTGTTCGCTCTGTCAGCCAATTTCATTCTATTGTGGGTCCCCTTTATAGTCTCCATTATTGCCTGGCAGGCTCAAAATTACTTTTATACAGACAGGTATCTCAATTCTCCGTCGTTTATCCTGCAAGAATTTGGGTTCATGTTGCAATTTCTCTGCACCTGCACCAACACGTGTATCTACACACTGTCCCAGCGGAAATTCAGGGAAGAGATGAAGACAGCAGTGAAACAATTGGTCACACTGAATGGACGACTTCGTAGGTAAAACTTAAGTTCCATTGAATGTGTTGTTATGAGGTCACATACATGTTCCACAATCACCAGCGGATCTGATAACTCTGTCAAAGATCTCCGTAGCCAGGTGCCTGTGCCTTAGAAGCTCGTTTTCAAACAACAGCAACAATCTTAATTTCCTCAAATATGCCAATGAAGAAAGAGTTGCTGATGTGATATTTACATTGTCAGAATTACATTTAAATCATTGGATTATTACCGGATTCTTGGCCAACGAACAGGGTGATGCTGGTGTGATTGTTACATTGGTAGAATTATATACTAATTGACTGACCATCCATCCACTGAACCCTAGCGTGTGCCCTCTGGTAGTCCGGATATGAGAATCGGATCTCCGTTATCCAGGTTCCAGAACTGAAGAAACACTCCATTCCCTGAAAAATTTAGAAACCCTGGTTTGACAAGTAAATTGTCTTAACTTGCAATCTTAATGTCTCAAAAATGTAACCTCGACGTCACCCTCAAAATGCAACATCGCTCTATAGTTCGGGTGATCGAATGATTTATCTAATCGATATGGTTTCATTCTACGAAGGTTCGCTGGGACAAAGGCAAGCTACATGTCCAAGATCATGAAGAAGTGAATCGAAGCAGATGCTGGAAATTCAAGCAACACACACAAAATGCTGGAGGAACTCATCAGGCCAGGCAGCATCTATATAAAGGGACTCCTACAGGAGGGTCTCGGCCCAAACCTACGACTGTCTTCTTTTCAGTGATACCGCCTGTCCTACTGAGTTCCTTCAGCATTGTGTGTGTGTGTGTTTTCCAATATCAAGCAACCGTCCAATTTGTACACATGTTTCCGAGAGGTTAAGGATGTTCATAATGATTCAGGGTTCCTTCACAGTGTCAATGTGTTCCAGTACTTTCCCTGACAGAATGTCCAGAGTTTCTTGCTTTGATTAAAAATAACTTGGCAGTGAAAACAAGGTTTTTTTTTTATCAATACATGATGCTCTTTGCTTCGTGAAACACGTTGATCTTATTCCATTTCTGAGTCCCTTATGAAGTAGGAAATCTTGGCGAATATAATAGGAATAAACGGTCATTACAACAGTCATGTAATGAAACCGACAAGAAGCAGTTTATGCTCAGGTGGAAGTATTACACCCTGCCGCTTTATACTGCATAATGTTTAGCACGAACATGTGTGGTCTCTTCGTGTGAAACTGGGACTCCATTTTTAACATTTCTTCTCAGACTGCAAATGACCTTAATGAGTCCAACTTATCGCTTATTTTCCCGTTTCAAATTTGTGGAAGCTTTTGCAAGCAGCTATAACATTTTTATCTCACTTCACCACCTTCTTTTACTTTTTATTGAACAATATCTATTGCTGAATTGAGAAAGTTCTCCGGCCGACATTTCTATTTCTTTTTTGGCAACATTATTATTCAGGGATATTTAACTTAAAAAGGAGGTTAACATGCAACGTAAAGGTACATGTGGTGCGTTAACTTAGAATATTTAACATTGCAACATTGTAGAATATTTGCCCTGTTCTCACAGCCACTACCGGACAACTTCTTTTCTTTTTTAAGACGTATTATTTAGCTATGTTATTCTAATTGTTTAAATCTCAACTGTATATCTTTCAAATTCATACGCAATCATTATATCGCCTTCCCAAACTATTTTACTGAGATCAGAGAATAAACCGTATCACCGACTGACTTACTGCGTTACACCGCTGGCGTAGCAGCGAGGTCCTCCATATCGCTCTGTCCATACCGTGGCACAAATATTGAGAAGAATTCCTAATACCCGCTTCTATAACATTGTCACGGTTAACCAGTCGCTGTTAACCACATTATTCAATCACGATTGTTACCTGTCAGCCGAACTCCCGAGCCTACGGGACCGGTGGGCCCATCTTTGTCTGGTCTCGACCTTTGACTGTTCTGCATGGTTAACCCTATCAGTGGTCAAAGCACAATGTCCTGAATCAATCCAACAAAACTGCCCGAGTCATTGAGGCACCTAAGCCTCCAACCACAACGACAAGGTAAAAAGATGTTTCCGCAACACTAGATGTGTGTAGGCTTCCGTTAGACTGGATAGACCATGGATTTGTGCCTTGGAAAGTTTCCAGGGCGCAAGCCTGGGAAAGATTTGTTTTTACGGAAGACAGGCAGTTGCCTGAGCTGCAAGTCTCCCCTCTCCACGCCACCGCTGTTGTCCAAGGGAAGGGCATTAGGACCCATACTGCTTGGCACCGGTAACACCAGATATACAATAGTTTGGCATCTCGATTTCTCTTAAAATGTTTTTGAAATAGGCGATTCAATATTCCTCCTCCACGGTATGCTCCCTTTTGATCTTACATCACCATCGTCACACAGGCGTCTAATTACCCACTTTGTGCTACATTAACGCAACACCGTTAGACTATAGTTATAACTCACCAATGCTCTCGCCACTTTATATCCCCTAGACTCATATAAATGGATGCCTTTACGTTTGTATGGTTCCTCTCGTTTCCCCAGTCCTGCTTTCCGTGTCCCCTCAGTGAAAATAAACAACTTTTGATTTGTAATATGGACCTTAACACCTCTGACTGCTGCACCAGAAAATACATCTATACACTCTTCCAATTGCTGTCGTATGGTAATCATTACCAGGGGCTCGACTGACCCTTCGCAATCAAAACACCTTCACTACTGTGTAGCTGTTATAAATCCAGCTGTTGGGAGCTAAATTTTCCAATTCTGTTTAAATTCATTGTTCCATAGAATACGCTGATCCTCTTGTCATAAATTCCGATATTTCCACTACCTTCCTCACTTTTCCCTCAACCTGAGTGGCCAATATAAAAGTGTTCTGAATGCATGCTTGTTGCCCTTAATCGCCGCCAGCATTTTCATGGTGAGCTACATGAAGCAGGTTGTCACAGAATGGACCAAAGGCCTTTCAGTGAACTGTATCCATGGCACTCCTGTTGCAAGCAACCGCCCAAATACCGATTTGTCTGCCGCACACAAAATAAAGAAAAGGGTCGCTTGTAAAATACACAACATTAAAAACTATAAAAGTGACGGAAAGGCCGATACTCCAAGTCTATATCCAAAACACAGAAAACCTGGTTCACTTCCTCCGGGCACAGCGACAGACCTTTCCCTCTCGGGATACCACCGATTCCATCAGTGACGAACATTTCCCCGATCCGGCGGCAGAGCGCTGACCGACGATCAAAAGGCAGTCTTCCCTCTCCGAACCAGAACAATCTGACCAGCGACCAAAAGGCAGGCAGCCGTAGCTAACCTTCCGCATTCGCTTCGATGTTTCAATCTCCCTCGAGGCTTTAACCGACGAGCATTGAAAGCTTAATACGAAGTTCAATCTAATATCAGCTCGCGCCGCGCGCCGCAGCCATCTCTTCGCGACGTTCCCGCACGATGTTACTGTCTCTCGGAATCAGGGACTGCAGAGCTCTGCAACCCCCCAACCATCTCCAACGTGCAACTGTTATAGTTCCAGAGTCACATTCCAGACGAAAAGCAAACGTAAAAAATATGAAAGAAATGAAAGATATGGGTTCATGAACTATTCCAAAGGAGTGTTGCACGCAGTCGCCATCCCGACCGGATGCACCGGCTATAGATTATTACGTCACACAGACTTTGATTTTCCCAATTTATGTTATATTCACTCAACACAGTCAGACTGTAAATAGAACGCAACAAAGCTGTTGCCACTCTAACGGACTTAAGTCTTTCTGTTTAAATTTTTCCACTCACTTCAGCTGAACCGTTTTCGCTGCCTCATAAATCAAGAAAAATAACTTATGTTTTCAAATCTTTACTTGAACTCTTTAGCCTCCAAAAAGAGAAAATTCATCGGTACATTCTTCTAAATGCTCAACAATGGTTATCGTTTCTACGGCAACTGGATCTGACTCCGCACAATCAAGCCACATGTGGAGCTGTTTCAATGGCAAAGAAATGGTAGACAAATTATCCTAGTCTGTTAAAATATATTGTTCAATAGAAGAAACGTTTAGACTTTTGTCAATACTTCCGATATTTCCACTACATTTCTCACTTTTCCTTCAGCCTGATTGGCCGATTTACATGTCGTCAGTCTCTGCCAGCATTTTGAAAGTGAGCTACGTGAAGCAAAGTCACTTCCGTGCGTTGCATTCCAGTTAGAAATAACCGCCCAAATCCTGCGATCCGGATTCGCCACACTTCCCAGCAACGAACATTTCTCAGTGTATTTTACTCTTGTTGACTTCTCGCTTTGCCATCGAGTAGAATGTGCAGCATCCGTCACTACCGCTCGAGCAGATTCGGGGACAGGTATTGCTGTACGATCTTCAGGAATATTATCAGGGAGAATAGGGTCAGGCACCTCAACTCTGTACAGATCACGTAATCTACGAACTCACTTTCAAGGGCGCAACAAGTCCAAACGTTCATTGTTGGCAGAATTTCAGGTGGTGACGAGAGGGTGTGAGGTAACGAGAGGTGGTGAGATAAGCAAACTGGTGGAATGGTGCCGCATCAGCTACCTGGCACACAGCGTCTGAAAGTCGAAGGAGCTGATTGTGGACTTCAGGAAGGGTAAGAGGAAGGGACATAGAGGGGTCAGAAGTGGACAGAGTGAGCAGCTTCGAGTTTCTGGCTGTCAAGATCTCTGACGATCTAACCTGGCCCCAACATATCAATGTAGTCATAAAGAAGGCAAGATAGTAGCTATACTTTATTCGGAGTTTAAAGAGATTAGGCATGCCAAGAAATACACTCAAAACCTTCTATAGTTGTGCCATGGAAAGCATTCTGATAGGATGCATCACTGTCTAGTATGGAGGGGTTACTGCACACGACCTAAAGATGCTGCAAAAGGTTATAAATCTAGTCAGCTCCGTATTGGGTACTAGCCTACAAAATGCCCATGGCATCTTTAGGGAGCAATGTCTTCAGAAAAGTCCATTTGTTAAGGACCTCCAGCACCCAGGGCTGCCCTTTTCACACTGTTACCATCAGGTAGGAGGTACAGGTGCCTGAAGGTGTGATTCAGGTACAGCTTCTTCCCCTCTGCCATCTGATTCCTAAATTGACATAGAATCTTTGGACACTACATCACTTATTTTTATTTACAGTATTTCTGTTTTTGCACGTTTTTTAAATTCTATTCCATACATGGGAATGATTTACTTGTTTATTTATTATTGTTATTTTTCTTCTTCTTCTTCTTCTTCTTCTTCTTCTTCTTCTTCTTCTTCTTCTTCTTCTTCTTCTTCTTCTTCTTCTTCTTCTTCTTCTTCTTCTTCTTCTTCTTCTTCTTCTTCTTCTTCTTCTTCTTCTTATTATTATTATTATTATTATTATTATTATTATTATTATTACTTTTCTCTGCTGGGTTCTCTATTGCATTGAACTGCTGTTGCTAAGTTAATTTCACGTAATTTTTTATCATAATAATAAATCTGATTCTGATTCTGATTTTCAATCTCCCACCACCATGCTGAATGACCACCACCATTGATTCGGCCTACGACAGTAGTTCTCAGTAAACTTCAGCCACAAACTCACAAAGGTAACTCGAGTAGACCCGAGGGCTAAACACGCAGCGATGTCGTGCATCAGCTCAAATAGAGATCGTGGAGATGTTGTTGCGTATCCGAACTGACGGATCGATAAAATGAGTCTTTTTCATTTCTGTAGGGGAAAGGGTCCGAGTGTTTTCCACTTCCATCCGTCTTTACGACATGATATATGAGCAGAATTCGGCGATTTGGCTCATCACATCTGCTCCACCATTTCACCATGGTTAATCCGTTTTCACGCATAGGCCCAACCTCCTGTCTTACCCCTGTAATCCTTCATGCCACGACCAGTCAAGAATCTCTCAACCGCGGCCTTGCGTATATCAAAGTACTTGGCCTCTACAGACACCTGTTGGAACCAATTCCACAAATTCCGATTTCTGACTAAGGAAATTCCTCTGCATGTCCGTTCCGATGGGACGCCCTTTTATCCTGAGACTGTGTCCGCTGGTCGTAGACTCTCCTAACATGCGCTCTACCGAGGCCTTTCAACATTAGATAGATTACAATGAGGTCAACCATTATTCATCTGAATCCCTGTGATATCCGGGCCAGAGCCATCAAACGTTCTTCATATGACAGGCCGCTGAATTCTGAAATCATTTTCGTGAGCCACCTTTGAACCCTTTCTAGTGTCAACATATCCGTTCTAACAAAAGGGAGCCAAGACTACTCACAATAATCCAAGTGAGATGTCACTGGTGCTTTCAAAATGACATCCTTGATTTTATATTCTCGTCCTCTTGCAGTGATTACTGACATTCTGTTTGCTTCCTCACCAGCGACTTAACCTGCGAATAACAGTTCTCGGGGGACAAAAGGGACGGGGTCAGGGGTTGCCTGCACAAGGACTCCCAGTTCGTTTTATACCTGCACCTTTTGAATTTTCTCTCCATTTGGAAAATTGGCTACCCTCATTGAATTCTGCAATGGTGCCAAAGGACTGGTAAATTGAAAATGTTACTCCACTCTTTAAGAAAGGAGGAAGGCAGCGAAAACGAAACTATGGAGCAGTCAGCCTGAACTCAGTGGCTGGGAGATGTTAGAGTTAATTGCTTAGGATGAAGTGATGGAGAATTGGTGACACTGAAAATGATAGTACAAAGTCAGTTTCGTTCAGGGAAACTCCTGCCTGTTTGAATTATTTGAGGAGATTACAAGTAGGATAGGTAAAGGGGATGCAGGGGATGTTGCATATTCAGAAGGCCTTTGACAAGGTGCCGCACATGAATCTGCCTACCATGTTAAGAGCGCATGGCATTACAGGAAATTTACAGACGTGGTTACAGCATTGGCCGATTGGTAGGAGGCAGCGCTGTGACACAATGGATAGAAATAGCTCACGTTAATTGTTTGTTCACTGGGCTGTCTCTGATGTGACTAATAAGCTGGTAAGATTAATTTGGAGATTGCGGAATCCTCTCCTTTTAAAAAGCTTTCAGTTCAATCATCAGTAAATTTCGGCAGGAGAAGCTTTTCAACCTGATCGTCACTTCACACGGAAATGGGATATCCAGCAATTTACTACATAGAGAGTGTTTATTATCCTGTACTGACTGCTGTTGGTATCCCTCGTAAGTAACTGACTGGAGGATGTGTGTAACTTTTTAACTGCAGCAACTGAGTTAGCACTAATATTCTAAGCTTTCAAAGGTACATCTCGGGTCAGAAAAATGTATGCAATATACATCATGAAATGGTTTTTCTTCGCAACCATGCACGAAAACAGAGGAGTTTTCCTCAAAATGTTAAACCCCCGAAGTCCCACCCCCACGCAGCTCCCCTCCTTAAATGGCAGCAAGCAAAGATCCCCCACCGGCAAAAAAAAGCCTCGGCACCCTCAAGCGTGAACAGACAACAGCAAAGTCACAGACTTTCAGTGCTCCGAAGACCAGTTGTTCACCCAGTATTCGACATTCCACAGACTCTCCCTCCCCCTAATATCGGAGAAAGAGGTGTCTCCGTTTCACAAACAACTCGCTGGTTTACCATGTTAAAAGTCCGTATCGTTGTTTTCCGCCGAGTTCTGTGCCCAAAGATCTCGGGTCTCTGAGCACTGAGCCTTAGATCTTCTATCGCCCACGACTCATCAATTTGCCCGGACACCGGCTCTCGATCCGCCCGTCCCCAGAGCCATGAGATCTCGGCCCTCTGAAGACAAGCTGAGCTTTCAGGCCGAGCCCTTGGCCAGCCGAATAGCGGCCAGTCGTGAATCCCCGACAGCGGGTCCCATTCACGCAAAGAACCGTTGTCAGCGTGTAACTCCAGGTCAAGGTCTTCAAAAGAACCCTTAAAAGGGAATATAAAGATATTAAATATGGAGATAGAGGTGTTTCCAAAGATGCAAGCAAAGGCGCCATTAATGGTCCTAAGTTCCTAAGCTCCTGATCTATTGATGTGGTTCCAGCGATTTACCTTGCCCGACCTTCCGTAGTTCTGGTGCACCGGAATGCAACAGGTGAGGTTTCGTTTTCAACACAATTGTTTTAATATATTTTTAATTGCAACCGAAGAAAATATGACCGTTCGTTTTCCTTTTCTGGGCTTGTTTTTTTCTTCTCTCTTTTTAATTTTAATTCTACACGTTCTTAGACTCCCACGTGCTACGTCAGAAGAATCGGTCTATCTGGGCCCATTATATTCCCACTCTCAATGCTCCCTTCAGCTTTATCAGCGACAAAGCTGGACCCATACGAGCTGGCCGCGTTGATCAGCAGCCTGCTTTTAAATATGCTGTGGACTGTGGAATCCCATTGCAAACTGCTGGAGATTTGCCGACTTAACTTTTACTCAGATCCTTCCTGAAATCAGAAAAATCATTTCCTTTCAGTTAGTAAACAATTTTATGTTAATCCAGTAAAATTCATCTGCTTTTGTGCGCTTGAAGCTAACTCTTATGTTCTTCGTTCCAGTTAATTTGATGGTTATTGTGATCCTTTGTCGTGGAAAATGCGGACTCTCCAAATGCATCACCCGTTACCTGGTGGCGATGGCATCAGCTGATTTATTGACTGTTATCATTGGCGTTGTATTAGAGCGGATCAATCATATTTATGTTTTTGCGAGATTTTTGTTCATCAGTCCGATTTGTGCTTCGTCAGTTGTCTTGAGGCTCGCAGCCACGGACTGTTCTGTCTGGCTGACAGTGTCTTTCACATTTGATCGATGTATTGCAATTTGTAGCCAAAAGCTGCGGGAACGATTTTGCACCAAGAGGACAGCGACGACAGTAGTGGTGATTGTGGGCATGGGGAGTTGTCTAAGGTGCTCTCCATTTTACTTTTCAGTGGATCATTCTACGATTAATAATAAATTTCCATGGCGATGTACTGGCAGAGCAGATTACTTTACTTCACCAGTGTGGAAGGCTTACCAGATGTTTAATACTATTACTACACCTTTATTGCCAATTGGTTTAATTCTGTTGTTCAATGCTTTAACAGTCAGTCACATTTTAGCTGCAAACAGAGCCCGCCGAGGTCTCCGGGGCAGCAATGACAATAAGAAGGATTCAGAGGTGCAGAACCGGAGAAAGTCAATGAGTTTGCTGTTCGCTTTCTCAGCCAATTTCATTTTATTGTGGATCCCCTTTATAGTCACTGCTATGATTTGGCAGGCTCAAAATTACCGTTATACAGACAGATATCTTAATTCGACGTCGTTTGTCATGCAGGAGTTTGGGTTCATGATGCAATTTCTCTGCACCTGCACCAACACGTGTATCTACACACTGTCCCAGAGGAAATTCAGGGAAGAGATGAAGAAAGGAGTGAATCATCTGGTCACATTGAATGGCCGACTCTGTCGATAATCAGAAGTTGAATTGTATATTTTGTTCTGAGTACACGGAAAATTTGTAGGTCTGATAAATATAACGTAAAGTTGCATTGGCGGGTGCTTGAAGTTTGGAAGCCTGATTTTCCAGCAATGGCAGCCAATTGGCTTTCCTCAAGTGTCCTAAATAATAAACTGCTGCCAATATTAGCATTACGTCTTCAGAATTACATTTAAAATGAATCGTTTATATCGTAATCTTGGACAATGAACCACGTGATGTAAGTCTCATTCACAGATTGATCGAATTGACTGTATCATAGGTCCACTGAACACGCTTGAATATCCACTGTGACTGGCGGAGAAATTTACCTCACAGACCTCCGTTGATACCCCTGCCCCCCTTACCCCATTCCTATCTATAATTTTAGTCTAGTTTTTCTCTCTCCTTCCCCCACTATAATCTCCCCCCAGCCCTACCTTTCTTTCTTTTTTATTTCTCATAACGCTGCACTTTCCCCCAGCCCATCTCCCTCCAGGCTATCACATCCCAGCTATCTACTTCATCCCTCCCCACCCCCACATCTTATCGCCCCCTCGACCAGCACATGTTACTTCACTCCTGATGAAGGGTTTCGGCCCGAAACGTTGTCACTAACTCCTCCCATAGATGCTGTCTGGCCTGCTGAGTCCTGCCAGCATTTTGAGTTTTTATTTATTTCCAGCATCTGCAGATTCACTCGTGTTTCCTCTAATCTGCCCTGCCTGGGCACTGCTGTATCATTTTCTCTGACTAGCAATGCCAGCCCCCCCCACCACCCTTCATCCCTCATGCCTCTGAAACATCGGAACCTTCATCCCTCTGTCACGTCTGAAACATCGGAACCCTGGAACATTAAGCGACCAGTCCTGTTTCACTGCTGGCTATAATATCATTCTTTCATGGGTCAATCCACGCCCTCAACTCATCTGCCTTCCCCACAATACACCTCTCACTGAAATACACAAACCTCAGAAGATTATTACCAGCATACGCAACCCTTCTATTTCTGACTTTGCATGAACTTTTTGCATCATTCATTTTCACCCCCGCCCCACTATCTGCTCTGGCACTCTGGTTCCCACCCCCCTGCTAATCTAGTCTAACCCTTCCCAATAACACTACCAATCCTGCAATGATATTGGTCCCCCTGTAGTTCAGGTGTAACCCGTCTCCCTTGTACAGGTCTCACCTGCCCCAGAAGAAGTCCCGATTATACAAAAATCTAAAACCCTGCCTGCTACACCAGTTCCTCAGCCACGTGTTCATCCTCAAGAGCGTCCTATACTTGCCCTCCCTGGCATGTGGCACAGGTAGCAATCCTAAGATTTCTACCCTCTAGGTCCTGTTTTTTAACTTCCCACCAAGCTCTCTATACTCATTCTTCAAGACCTCCTCACTCTCATCCTACGTCATTGGTACTGATGTGTGCCATGACATCTGGCTGTTTACCCTCCCACTTCAGAATGTTGTGGATGCGATCAGTGACATCTCTGGCCCGGGCACCCTGGAGGCAAAAACCATCCCGGAGTCTCTGTCTCGACCACAGAACCTCTTGTCTGTACCTCTAACTAACAAGTCCCCTATCATTACTGTTCTCCTCTTCTTCTACCCTCCCTTCTGCACTGCAGAAACAGACTCAGTGCCAGAGATCCGGCTGCCACAGCTTGTCCCAGGTAAGTGTTCGCCCCCAGCAGTATTGAAATCGGTACATTGTTGTTGAGGGGAATGGCCACAGAGGAACCCTGCTCTGCCTGCCCTTTCCCATCCCTTGTCTGACGATAACCCAATTACCTGTGCCCTGCTCCGTAAACGTCCGCAAACTTTGCAACAATGTCATCAATTCCGTCGCTAAATCATTGACATACAACGTAAAAAGAAGCGATCGCAACGCTGACCCATGTGGACCATCATCAGGAAACGGCAGCCAGGCAAAGATGGCTCCCTTTATTCCCACTCTTTGCTTCTCGCCAAACAATCACTGGTTTATGCATGCCGGTATCTTTCCAGTAAAGACACGGGCGCTTAACTAGTTCAGCAAAGTCGTGCGTGGCACCTTGTCAGAGGACTTATGAAAATCCAAGTACAAAACATCTTTGTCTATCCAACTTGTTATTTCTTCAAAGAATTCCAACATATCTATCAGGCATGATGTTCCCTTGAGGGATCATTGCTGATTAGGGCCTATTTCTTCAAGTAACTCCAAGTATTCTGATACCACATCCCGTAAAATGGATTCCCAACCACTGAGACCAGACTAAATGTCCTATATTTTCCATTATTCTGCCTTTCCCTCGCTTTTTGAAGAATGGAAAAATATTTTCAATTTTTTATTCTATTGGAACAATCCAGAATCTAGGGATTCTTGAAAGAATTCCCAGCAGAATTGAGGGAAGAGATGAAGAAATTTATGAAACATCTGGTCACATTGTATGGCTGACTTTCTAGATATAATGAAAGTTGAATTCTATGTTTCGTTATGAGGTCACATAAAATTCTCAATCATCAGTAGGTCTCATAAGTATACCATAAATCTGTGTAGCGAGGGGCGTGAAGTTAGAAGCCCGTTTAACCATCAAGACAGTTAACTTAATTCCTCTATTATCCCAAGTAATAAAGAGTTGCTGATGTGATTTTTTTGTATCTGCAGGGTTATATTTTAAATGAATTGATTAATGCCGCTGTCGTGGAAAATGTGGACTCTCCAAATGCATTCCCTGGTGTCAATCACAACATCTGTTTCAATGGGGGATTCCATTTTCGTTATACTCGAGCCGATCAATAATATTTATGTTTCATCTAGCCTTTTGCCCATGACTCTAATTTGCGCTGCGCTATTTGTGCTTCGGCTCACAGTCATGGACTGCACTGTGCGGCTGACGGGGGCTATCAACTTATTCAATGTATGCAATTTGTAGTCATATATTGCACAGACAGGGCGACGATTATAGTGGTAGTGACTGCGGGCATAGTAAATTGTTTAAGGTGTGTTCCATTTTACTTTTCTGTAGATCATTTTGAGATTATTAGCATTTTCCATGGCGCTGTATAAGCAGCGCAGATTAATTTACCAGTGTGGAAAGCCTGCCTGCTGTTTCACGGTACCAATCGGTTTAATTCTATTGTTTGCTTTAACAGACAGATATATTACAGCGGCTAGCAGATCCGCCGACAACTCCGAAGCAACAGTGACAATGTAATGGATTCACAGGTGTGTTTTCAGGAACTTAACGCAGTTCACAAAGAATCTCGATTCTTCAAAGTGTGAATAGGTTTGAAATATTGAAATATCTACAGTGTATATGCATTAGTTAAACATATCAAAAGACGGCTGTAGTTGTTTTAGGCATATATAATGAAATCATGGCCAAGATAATTGAAATAAATTGACTCAACAGGCAAATAATGGAATCTGACCAACAACAAAACGTTTATATTCAAGCCGAAGTAGATTCCTCTGCCACTCAATACTGTTCAGTCATTTCGCACGGCGAAGGTTTCTTACTTTCACACTGGGACTCTGGATTCACCATTTTCTCTCGGGCTGCAAATGACCGTAATGACTCCATCTGAGAGCTTATTTTTATTTTGCAAACTTGTGCAAAATGTTGCAAGAGGTTGTAACATTATTGTCTCATTGCAGCGGCTACTTCTACTTTATATCGAACAATTTCTGTTGCAGAGTTGCGAAACTTCACCAGCCTTCAATCCCATTGTTTTCAAAGCAACATGTTTATTCGATTATATATGACTAAAAAGCGGAGAGGTTAAAATGAAACGTAAAGTCACTCGATGTCCGCTAACCTAGAAGATTTGTGCTGTATTTGTTCGGTTCTGGCAGCCATTAACGGCAGACGTTTATATTTTGTAATTTTATCACAACTTAATACGTATCACGCCTAGTTTATGTTGATTTCATAAATGGGAACTATGTATCGTATGAACGGAATCATTGCATGCATCTACTTTACTGAGATCAAAGAATAAATCAAATCACCTGGAATCATTTCACAAAGACTTCTGTCATACTTCATTCACCTGTCTCTCCCAGCGTTTATCTAATACCGCTCAGTGTCGCCAAAGTTCTGTTTTCCCACAATACCTACTAATTAACTGCTCATTGCGTCGCAAGTGCAGCGATGACGGGCCTCCATCTATGTCTGTGCACACCGTCGCACACAGATATAGAAGGATTCATCATTGCTGTTTTTCATAACAGTTTTTAGAACAGTCAGGGTTGTTCGCTATCAGCTGAAGCCAAATCCAGGAAGAACGGTGAACCACTCTTACTCCGGTTAACATGGTTGACATAGGTGACGCGACACGGAGCCAAACCAGAAGGACGGCACTCCGGCCGCCATAGCTCTCCGTGTCATTGAGACACCCCAGCCTCCGAATCCTTCGACAAAGTCGTGACAGCTTGGTGGTTTCCCAACAATACTGGATGTAAAATTGTTGGGAACGACGTTTTCTCTTAAGATGCTTTTTAGTTCCGTCATCCAAACGTTGCCTTCTACGCAGATTCAGCTAGCTCTCAAAGGTTCAAAGGTTAATTTATCATCAAAGTGTACAACTCTGAAATTATTCTTCCCCAGATAGCAACGAAACCAAGAAAGAGAAGAACGGCAGCACAATCATCAACCCCCAAATCACTTCTGCCCTCACAAGAAAAAGGCGAACAAAAACGGAAAAGGGGCATCGACCCCCACATACGCCTCCCCTGAACACAAACCAAAAACCAGAAAGATCGGGCGAAATACACAGAATGTTTATTTATAGGACTGAATAAAAGGCCAGACTCCAATTTCATAGCCACAGCGCTGAAAGCCTGAGTGATATTCTCCGGCACCGCAACAGGACTTTCACTCTCGGGCAGCGAGCGAACCTGCCAGCGATGAAAAGGCAGTCTCCCCTCTCCGTTGCAGAGCGCTTTCCTTCCATTTTGCCCGAATGTTACAATCTCACTCGGCAGTTTAATCAGCCAACAAAGGAAGCCAACAATCGTCGAAATTCAGTCGAACATCGGCTAGCGCTCCAGCCGCAGCCTTCTCGCCACGACGTTCCCGCAAGCTGTCCCTGACTCTGGAATCCTCTAAAAGACTGCAGAACGCTGTAATGATTTTAAATGATTTCCAACTGCAAATAACAGGCACCTACAGTCCCAGATTTATATTCAAGACGAAAACTAAATGTAAAAGACAGAAAAGAATTGAAGTATATAGTTTTATTCTCTATCGAGTTAATCGACTGAAGGAGTGTTGTACGCAGGCGCCATTCCGATCGGAAGAGTGCATCACTGGTCCACTCTCTATAGATTATGACATTACTATCGTCATACACACTTCGAATAACTCAATTTATGCAGCATTAACGCAACACCATAAGTTGAACGCTCTAGTGCTGCGCCACTCAAACACTTTGTTTAAATGTTTCCTCTCAATTTCCCAGACCTGCTTTCAGTGCCTCTTCAATCAAGAAAACAATAACTAACTTCGGCTTTATAATTTTGATCTTAACTCTGTAGCCTGCTGCAATACAAACTACTTCGGTACATTCAGGCATAATAATCGTTTTTAAGGCTATTGGATATGACCCCTCACAATCAAAATATATTCAATACTATGACCATACCAGCGAATGGTAGCTAAATCAGCCGATTCTATTGAAATTCATTGTTCAATAGAATGCATTCTTACTATTTTCCCGTCATTTGCGATATGACCAGTACATTTTTCCCTTTTCCCTCAGCCTGAGTAGCCAACTTAAATGTCTTGTGACTGCATGCTTCCTGCCCCCATTCAGTGCCAGCATTCTGATGGTCAGCTATGTGGAACTGGTTATCACATAACCTACCAGAGGTCTTTCAGAGCTCTGTTCCACGGCATTCCTTTTGGAAATTAACGCCCAAACCTCGCTATCTGGTTCGCCACACAGCCTATCAACGAATGTTTCCCCTGATATTGCCATGATCCGGTCCAAGAAATCTGCATTCCGGTTTGCGGACTGGTCCAAATTCCTTATCCAGGTTTTCCGGGTTTCCCCAGTTTCTGTTGAGGCAGCTGATTCTTGTTTGAGCTGGCCTCATAAATAGCTTCAGGATTCAGCCTCTGGCTGCTGAATTGTTCCTGTCCAAACTCCTTGTCCGCATCCCTTCGTTTTACCCCGCCCTACCTCGGCCTGGAGCTTCGCCTCGCTCTGCCTCGGCTTGGAGTCTTGCCTCGCCTTGCCTGTGCCTGGAGCCTGGCCCTGTTTGGAACTGTCTGTCTGTGTCTACGCCTTCGCTGAGCAGTTCCGGCCATTTTGGTGCTACCTAGCGCTGAGAACGGTCTCTCCGTGCCCATGCCTTCGCTAGGTAGGTCAGGCCGTTTTGCCACTTGGAGCGTTGGGAAATGTCTCGTCATGTTTAATGTGCCCCGGCCCTACGTCCTGTATGCAAGGAGGGGTCCCAGCTCAGTGTTCCATGTTGCTGTCTCTCCCTCGACCAAGTCAAGGATTCCGGGTCTCGTCCAGTCCTACTCACGTCGAAGGTCCTTGTCCTGTCCTAGCCACAGCGTTGTGTTCTCGTCTTCTCATGTGCCTGGCCCAGCTCCGGAGTACCTCGCCCGACACGGTGCAGGGGTTCCTACGTCCTGTGCTGGGGTTGACCTGGCCTGTCCATGAGTCTCACGTCCAGTCCTGTTGCCTCTCCTCGTCCTCGTCATATCCTCGCGTGGTTCTGGGATCCGAGTCCGAGTCAAGACCCAGGTTCTGGGTCCTCGTCCAGTCTCTGGCTCGGAGTCCCAGTTCCATGTACTGGTTCCCTATCCGAGTGAGGTCCTAGCCCAAGCCCGGAGTCCTTGTCTCGTCCAGGGCCTGTGTCATGTCCAGTGTCCTTTCTTCCACACTTTCCTTGCTTCCTACTCACGCCTAGTCCTGTTCCTGGTAGTTTAGTGTCTGTGTCTTGCTTTTCGGTACACTCCCAACGCCCACCTTATGACAACTATTTTCCTTACTATCTTCTACCATCGGGCAGAAAGCGCAGCTCGAGATGATTCAGGAACAGTTACTGCTGTGAAACTATCCAGATAACGGAAAGCACCTCAACTCTGTACCGGTTTCATTATCTACGAACTCACTTTCAAAGACGCTACAACACCATAAGGAGATGTTGTGGGGTAACAACTGTTCCTGAAACTGCTGGTTTGAGTCATGAGGCTCCTGTACCTTCGTCCTCCTGGCAGCATAGAAATGAGTTTATGTCCTGGATGCCAGAGGTTCCTGATGACGGATGCCGCGGTCCTGCGGCAAAGATTCGAAAAGAAGTACCCAAAGGTGCGGAGCGACTCTGATGAACTTGGCAGTGTCCACTACTTCTTGAAGGATTTTCCGTTCACGGGCATTGGTGTTTCAATAGCTGGCTGGGATGCAGCAATTCAATGCACTCTCCACTACAAATTTCTAGTTGCTCGTTAAAGTTTTCGATGCCATACGGAATCTCCGCCAACCGCTAGGGAATTCGAAGCGCTGCCATGCTTTCTTCGTAAGAGTATTGACTTGTTAAAATCAGGGCGAGTCCTCCGAAACAATAACAGCGAGGAAGGTAAAGTTGATTATCCTATCCACCTCTGAGCCTTCCGATTCTTGAAACTCCAGTTTGTTCCGACTGAAGTCAATAATCAACTCCTTGGACTTTCAGTCATTGAGTAGCAGCTTGTAGTGATGGCAGCTCTGAGCCAGATTTTCAGTCTCCCTCCGACATGCTGATTCGTCACCACGTTTGATTCGGAATACGACATTGCTGTTGTCAGCAAACTAGAATCTGGCTTTGGTGCTGTGCTTAGCCACACAGTCACATGTATAACGCGAGTAGATTTGCCGTCTAAGCACAGAGCGTGTGGTGCATCTGTGCTGATAGAGATCAGGGTGGACGTGTTGTTGCGAATCCGAACTGGCTGGGCTCGATCTAAATGACTCTTTTTCATGGTAAGGGGAAAGAGACAGAGATTTTTTAAGATTGTAGAACTTGATATCTGAGCATAATTCTTGAACTATCATTACTTGTGTATCCACAGTCTCTTGGGCAACCTCCTTTAAAACACTGGGCAGAACACCATCTGGTCCAGGTGGCTTATCTACCATCAGACCTTTCCGTTTCCCAAGGTATGTCTCCTTCGTAATCGCAGCTTCACACACTTCTAAACACCGACACTCTGGAACTTCCGACACGTTGCTTGTGTCCCCCACAGTGTAGAATGATGGGAAATACTTATTCAGTTCGTCCGCCATTTCTTTGGCTCCCATTGGTATATCTGCAGCATCAATCTCCAGCGGTCCAAGATCTTCCAATATTCAATTTCACGTCTTTTAAACTTGAAGTATCAAAAGAAATTTCTGCTATCCGCCTTAATATTATGTCGCCTTCATGACATTTACAGTTACTTTCAATTGGTTTTCAATCGCATCCTAATGCTCTAACTTCCCGCTGTTTTTCTCTATTATATGCCGTCTCTTTCGCATTTATGTTGGCTTCGAATTCTCTTCTTACCCACGGTTGTGTCATCTTGCCGTTTGAATACATCCTCCACTCTGCTTCCTCTTTCGAATGATCTCAGGTCATTTTGTATCAATAGCGCAACGCCATCCCCTCTACCTATTTCGATACAATATGTATTGTTGGACGTGCAGCTGCCAGCTGTAAGATTCTTTGAATCACGGTTAGTGATACATACAACGTCATACCTGTCACTGCGTAACTTTGCCTCAAGTTCAACTACCTTTTTTTGTATATTACCTGCATTCAAGTAAAGCACCTTCTGTCCGACAATCACTGTTTTTCACTTTATCCACCTTTCGCAATGTAACGTATCCTGTTGATTGCAATTCTGCCCTGAAATCAGTCCCTAATTGCTAGGAGTCTCACTATATACTGTCTCTGTTTGTAAGCCAGCGCTATCACTCTTATTCTCAACCAATGCCAAATCAGTTAACATAATTCAAAAAACAAATTAATTTCCTTTATTAATTTAGGAACTAGTGAGAGCTGCGCAAATCTGTTACAAATGATACTTATTTGAAAGTGATAATAAATTAGAAAATAAATATCTGAATTTTTGTGTAACACAGAAGGGATGCGTGGCAATCGGAAAGGGCCAATTGTAGACGTGGAGTGACAGAACGAACTCCAGCTGACTATGACCCGGTGGACCAGTCGAAGTAGGGATCATGGCATTTTAACCAGGGGTAACCAAGAACTATCGGAGCTTGAGGAGCATAGGAAGCGAACCCAAAATGCAGGACTCAAGCACGGAGATTGAGTCTAGATGCTTACACGGGCGTAAACGCCGAACAGCAAACAGGAGAGATCTTGACACGGAGCCTTGACGTGGAGCCTTTACTTGGAGTCTCATAGGTAAACCTGGAAACTGAAGCTAAACTTAGAACAAACGGTTCTAAGCAGTATCTCACAGGAAAGAAGTCCAAGGACTGGCAACCAGTAGTTGTGACGTAGGGATTCTTACACGGATTCTTTGATGGAAACCAGGTGTGCCATCATCATAGAGAATTGGAAGCAATTTGGGAAATTAACGATGGGGCTCATGGTATAATCAAAGAAATCTAGGAGCAATATAGGGAATTAACGACCGGGATCATGACAGTACCCACCCACCTCCCCTCAACGGGAGCTTCCAGACCATTCCTCAGGCTACTCCGGATGGTCCTGATGGAAATCACGGATATGGGAAGTGTCCAAAATGAAGGAGCGGGAAATACAGGAACGTTCATCCGGACCGTATCCCTAATCGAACAGGTATTGGAGGTCCCTGCCTTAGCGGTGCAAATCCAGTATTCGCCGGACGCTGTAAGCTGGGTGGTCGTCAATAATCCGGGCGGGTGGAGGGGGTTCGGAAGGAGGGAGTAAAGGGTTGTGAGAGACGGTCTTCAATTGGGAAACGTGGAATGTAGGATGGATGTGCATAGTTTTGGGTAGTTTGAGTCGTACCACATAGGGCTTGATAATACTCCCGAATGTTCCCAGGAAACGTGGGGTGAGTTTCTTGGGCTCGTTCTTGACGTGGATGTCTTTAGAAGAGAGCTAAACCATCTGCCCAGATCGATAATGAGTTGCAGGAATCCGATGGCGATTGGAAATCCTCCGGTTGCGGTCGGCTGAACAGTGCAGGGCCGCGAGTGTGTCTTTTCAGACCTTGCGGCGCTGGCGGAGATGGGCCTGAACAGAAGGCACAGCAATCTTTTTCTTGAGCAGATAGCGGAGGGGGTTGGTAACCAAGGGAGCATTCAAAGCGGGACATTCCGGAGGTGGTGCTGACCAGGGAGTTGTGGGCGTACTCTTCCAAAGCGAGATGGGTGATCAAGGCAGACAGGTTGTTGGCGGCTACACAGCACAGTGCTGTTTCCAAATTCTGGTTAGCTCGTCCTGCTTGCCCGTTCATCTGCGGATGATCTCCAAACTTGAGAGATGAGTTGGGAACCCCAGCCAGAAATAATGTCCGAGTGAATCCCGTGAAGGCGGGAGACGTTATTGACAAGAACGTCGGCTGTTTCTCGAGCTGAAGGGAGTTTGGGAAGGGCTACGAAGTGCACAGCATTGGAGAAGCGGTCCGGCACGGTGCTCCTATGTGAAAGGGGGTATTCCCGTAACAAAATCTATATCTGAATGCACGAAGTGTCAGAAATAAAGCGGATGAGCTTGAATACCAGGTACGAATGGGTAACTATGATGTTGTTTGGATAACGGAAACATGGCTGCAGGGAGATCAGATCTGGGAAATGAATGTACAAGGGCGTACGTGCTATCGTAGGGACAGAAATGTGGGCAGAGCGGGTGGGGTGGCCATATTGGTGAGGTATGAGATTCAGTCCTTAGCAAGGGGGGACATAGGGTCAGGAGAAGAAGAGTCTGTGTGGATAGAACTGAGGAACAGTACGGGCAAAAGGACATAAATGGGTGATGTCTACAGGCCACCAAACAGTAGCATGGATATTGGGTGCAAGTTGAATAGGGAGTTAACACTGGCATGTGGCAAAGGTAATGTCGCAGTAGTTATGGGGGATTTCAACGTGCAGGTGAACTGGGTGTATCAGGTTGGTGCTGGACCACAGGATAGGGATATTGCAGAGTGCCTACGGGATGCATTCTTGGAACAGCTTGTACGAGAGCCGACCAGGGACTAGACTATTCTGGATTTAGTGTTATGTAATGAACAGGATTTGATAAGCGACCTCGCAGTAAAGGAGCCATTTGGGGGTAGTGATCACAATATGATAAGCTTTTATCAGCAATTTGAGAAGGATAAGGGCAGCTCGGAGGTGTCAGTGTTGCAGATGAACAGGGAGCCATGAGGGAGGAGCTGGCCAAAGTTGACTGGACGGATAACCTAGCTGGCAGAAAAGACAGTGGAACAGCAATGGCAGGTATTCTTAGGAATAATGCACAAGGTGCAAAATCAGTTCATCCCCCAGAGAAGGAAGGATTCAAAGGGGGGGGGGGAGAGAGAGGGGCCACAGTGATTGACAGAGGAAGTCAGAGATTGCATAGCATTAAAAAAAAGGAAATATGACAGTGCTAAGGTGAGTGGGAGGACAGATGATTGGGAAGTTTTTAAGGAACAACAGTACTTAACTAAAAAGTCAATACGGAGAGAAAAAATGAGGTACGAACGCAAGCTAGCCAGGAATATACAGGAAGATAGCAAAAGCTTTGTTAGGTATGTGAAGAGAAAGAAGATAGTTAGGAACAATGTTGGGCCCTTGCAGAATGAATTGGGTGAAATTGTTATGGGAAGGAGAGAAATGGCAGAAGAATTTAACGAGTACTTTAGATCTGTTTTCACTAAGGAAGACACAAGCAATCTCCCAGATGTATGGATGGACCAAGGACATAGAGTAACAGAGGAAATAAAACAGATTGACATTCAGAAGGAAACGGTGATGAGTAGTCTGATGGGACTGAAGGCTGACAAATTCCCAGGTCCAGGTGGTCTGCACCCTAGGGTACTAAAGGAGGTGGACCTAGAAATTGCGGATGCATTGGTAATCATTTTCCAATGTTCTTTAGATTCAGGATCAGTTCCTGAGGATTGGAGAGTAGCTAATGTTATCCTACATTTTAAGAAAGGAGGGAGGGAGAAAACAGAGAACGACCGACCTGTCAGCCTGACATTGGTGGTGGGAAAGATGTTAGAGTCCATTATTAAGGGTGAAATAGTGCCATATCTAGATAGCAATGTTAGGATTGGGCCGAGCCAGCGTGGATTTACCAACGGTAAATCATGCTTGACTAATCTGTTGGAGTTTTTCGAGGATGTAACCAGGAAGTTAGACGGCGGAGATCCAGTGGATGTAGTGTACCACGATTTTCAGAAGGCATTTGATAATGTCCCACATAGAAGATTGGTGGGTAAAATCAAAGCTCAGGGCATCGGGGGGAAGGCATTGACATGGATCGAAAACTGGTTGGCAGATAGAAAGCAAATGGTAGCGGTGAATGGGTGTTTCTCAGAATGGCAGGTGGTGACTAGTGGGGTGCCACAGGGCTCGGTATTGGGACCACAGCTGTTTACCATTTACGTTAACGATTTGGAAGAAGGCATAAAAAAACATCAGCAAATTTGCTGATGATACTAAGCTGGGTGACAGTGTGACATGTGATGAGGATGTTAGGAGAATTCAAGGTGACTTGGATAGTCTGGGTGAGTGGGCAGATGCTTGGCAAATGACATTTAATGTGAATAAGTGTGAGGTTATCCACTTTGGGAGTAAGAACAGGAAGAGATTATTATCCAAACGGTGTAGAGTTGGGTAAGGGAGAAATACAAAGAGATCTCGGAGTCCTTGTTCATCAGTTACTGAAGGTGAATGAGCAAGTGCAGCAGGCAGTGAAGAAGGCTAATGGAATGTAGGCCTTTATTACAAAGGGAATTGAGTACAAGAGCAAGGAAATCCTCTTGCATTTGTACAGAGCCCTGGTGAGACAACACCTGGAGTATTGTGTACAGTTTTGGTCTCCAGGGTTAAGGAAGGACATCCTGGCTGTAGAGAAAGTGCAGCATAGATTCACGAGGTTAATTCCTGGGATGTCTGGACTGTCTTACGCAGAGAGGTTAGAGAGACTGGGCATGTACACGCTAGAATTAAGGAGATTGAGAGGGGATCTGATTGAAACATATAAGATTATTAAGGGATTGGACAAGATAGAGGCAGGAAATATGTTCCAGATGCCGGGAGATTCCAGTACCAGAGGACATGGTTTGAGAATAAGGGGTAGGTCATTTAGGACAGAGTTAAGGAAAAGCTTCTTCTCCAAGAGAGTTGTGGGGGTCTGGAATGCACTGCCTCGGAACGTAGTGCAGGCCAATTCTCTGGATGCTTTCAAGAAGGAGCTAGATAGGTATCTTATGAATAGGGGAATCAAGGGATATGGGGACAAGGCAGGAACCGGGTATTGATAACAGATGATCAGCCATGATCTCAAAATGGCGGTGCAGGCTCGAGGGGCCGAATGGTCTACTTCTGCACCTATTGTCTATTGTCTATAAAATCCAGTGCAATGTGAGACCAAGGACGGCGAGGAACAGGTAGGAGACGACGGAATCCAGCAGGTAGTCGGTGGGAGGCTTTTCCAGGGGCACAAACACAACAGGCCGAGACAAAGGAGCGGGTGTCAGCGTCCATGGAGGGCCACCAGAAAGTCTTTCTCTGGAGGGACAGAGTCCGATCGATCCCGGCATGACAGGCGAAACGGGACGAGTGCCCCCACTGGAGAACCTGAGATCGAACGGACTCGGACACAAAGAGGCGACTGGAGGGTCCGTTGCCTGGGACTGGTTCAGTCCGTTGGGCCTGTTTGACGATGGCCTCTGTCTCCCAGGTGGGGGCAGTCACTACACTGGATTGGAGCAGGATGGTCTTGGGGTTTGGAAGGCCCTCCTCGGAATAGTATTGACGGGAGAGGGCATCGGGCTGCCGTTCTTGGACCCCGGATGATAAGTTAGTGTAATTCTGTTCCGACCAAAAAATAATGCCCAACGGGCCTGACGGGAATTCAGGCCATTGGCTGTTGGATATAAGCAAGGTTCTTGTGATCGGTCCAGACGATAAACGGATGTTCGGCTCCCTCCTGCCATTGCCTCCCCAACTCCAAAGCAAGCTGGACTGCCAATAACTCCCGGTCGTAATTTCGTTCGGCGCGGGATAACCGGCGAGAAAAAAAGGCAAAGGGATCAAGGGCCTGAACGTTGGGAGAGGATCGCCGAGGATTCCGGAACATCAATGACACTAAGAAAGATTCAGAGGTGGCGAACCGAAGAAAATCAATGATTTTGCTGTTCGCTCTATCAGCCTATTTCATTTTATTGTGGATCCCCTGTATAGTCTCCACTATGATCTGACAGGCTCAGAATTACTTTTATACAGACAGATATCTTAATTCGCCGTCTTTTATCCTGCAAGAGTCTGGGTACATGTTGCAATTTCTCTGTACGTGCACCAACACGTGTATCTACATACTGTCCCAGAAATTCAGGGAAGAAATTAAGGAAAATAGCGAATGCGTAGTCAACGTACAGAATGATGCTGGCATGATTCTTAATTTGTTTGATTTATCTATTAATCGACTGATCATCGATCCACTGAACACACGCATATGTATCATCCGAGAGTCCGTGTATTAGAATCGGATCTCCGTTGTACCAGGTTCACGAAATGAGGAGTCACACTTTTCCCTGAAGACGGGAAATATACAACATAAGAGAATGAATCCTTAGTCTGACACGTCAATTGCTCTGCCTTGCCGTTTTAATCTATCAGAAATGCAACCTCAACTTCACCTTCACAAAAGAACATCGCTTTCTCTTTCTGGTGGTACAATGATTTATTTCATCGATATGATTTCATTCCAGGAGGTTTGCCAAGCCAACATCAAGCTGTGTGTCCTTAATCATGAAGAAAAGAAAATGTGCAGGTTCTGGAAATGCGTTGTCCAAAATCACGCTGCAGTGGCGTTCAATTTAAGCACGTGTGCTCCAGAGCTAAAGGGCATTAATAATGACTCGACATTTCTTCATAGTGTGAATGTGTTCAAGTACTTTCCCCTACGAGAGTTACCTTTTTATCCACACGTAGTGCTCTTTGTTTCGTGCAACAGATTCATTGCTGAATTGCAGAATTTCTCCAGACGCCATTTCTATGTTTTTTGGCAACATCTTTGTTCAGTTATGTTTTACTAAAATAAAGTAGAGGTTAGAATGAAACCTAAAGCCACTTACTGAACGATAACCGAGACGATTTATTGTAACAATGTGGAATTTTTGTCCTCTCTCACAGCCATTACCACACGACTGCTTACCTTCTTAATTTTATGAAAATGTAAGTCGAATTATATGGTTATTCAATGTAATGCTTAAATTGTGTTTTTTTTTTCATTTACGTTTTTATCATTAATCATTCATAGTTTTCATCCGTGAGTCCAGTTCCCCAGCCTTCGGAACCGGTGAGCCATTCATACCGCGTCCTGTACCTTTGCCCTTTTCTGCATGGCTGTTCTGTATTTCCTTATTAACGGTGAAAGCACAGGGTCCTGACACAATCCAACAAAGCTCTCCGGGTCATTGAAGCATGTAGACTTCCAAACCCTAGAATAAGTTTGAAGTCCGCTGGAAGGATTTCTCCACAATACCAGATATAAAGGAGCTTGTTACCTCTTAAGCTTCTTTATAAATCGACATTCCAAAATTCCTCATCCACGGTATAATCTCTTTTGATTATTACATCATCGTCGTCATAACGATGTCCAGTTACCTACTTCGTGCTTCATTAATGCAACACTGTTGGACTATAAATAACATTCACCAATACTCTCAGCTCTTTATCTCCGTTAGATTCATACAAACTCGAACTTCCCCAGAACTTTTCTCTGTGCCTCTTCAATAAAAACTACTTTTAATCGCAATACTGACCTTACTTTCTAAGCCTGCTGTTGTATAAACTATATTCTTTCAAATGATCGCGCAAGGTGATCATGCATACGGCAGCTGACTCTGACCCCGCACATTCAATACTATCCAGCTGTTAGAACAACAGTTGTTGGGAGTTAACTTGTCCTATTATGCTTGAATTCATTGTTGCGTAGAATAAACTCTAAATTCTTCTGTCATACATTCTGATACTTCCACAACATTGTTCACTTTTACATCAGCCAGAGTGTCCAATTTAAAAGTGTTGTGAATGCATGTCTGTTGCCCTCAGTCCCCGCCAGAATTTTTATGGTCAGCGACGTGAAACCTGTTGTCACATAACACACCAGAGGCCTTTCAGCGCCCTATATCTATAGCATTCCTGTTGGATGTAACCACCCAAATCCCGCTATCAACATCAGCCTCACAGCCCAAGTCATGTTTCCTCTTGTATTTAGTTCTCGCTCCCTTCTCGATTCTACCATCGGGCAGATTGCGCAGAACCATAGGTCCCACTCGCGCAGTTTCAGGAATGGTTATTACTGTACGACTATCAGCATCATTAGCAATGTGAATGACATCAGGCACCACAACTCTGTGCAGATTCCATAATCAACTGACTCGCTTTCAAGGACGGTACACCACCATAAGACCATACCCTGATGTTGAGGGGTAATAACTGTTTCTGAACTTGGTAGTGTACATCATGAAGTTCCTCTACTTTGGTCCAGGTGGCCGCACTGAAATGAGAGAATGTCCTCGAGGCTGGAGAGACTCTGATGATGGATGCCGCGTTCCTGCGGCCACGTTTCATACAGAAGTGCCCAAAGGTGAGGAGGGACTATTACAGACTGGGCCGTATCCACTACTACTGTTGGAAGGATTTTCCGTTCAACGTTATTGGTATTCCCATACCAGACTGGGTTGCAGCCAGTGAATACACTGTACGCTAAAAGCTTATAGTCTCTAGTCAAAGCTCCCGATGCCATACGGAATCTCCACAATTTCCGAGCAAAGTATAGGCCCTGCCATTCTTCATTTGTAATTGTGCTGGGGTCGGGACGAGTCATCGGAAACGTTAACAACAAGGAAAGTAAAGGTTCTGATTCTATCCACCTCCGATCCTTTCATTACGACTGGCTCATGGACCTGTAGTTTTCCCCTGCTTAATTCAAGAACCAACTCATTGGTCTTGCTGTAATTGAGAAAGGGTTTGTTGTTATTTCAACACTGAGCCAGATTTTGTAACTCTCTCCGACATGCTGATTCGTCACCACATTTCATCCGGAATACGTCAGTGGTGTTGTCAGCACACTTGAATCTGGCGTTGGTGACGTGCTGAACCATACAGTCACATCTGTATCCCGAGTAGAGTCGAGGTATAGGCACACAGCCATGTGATGCAACAGTGCTGATGGCGATCGTGGGAAAGATGTTGCTGCAAATCCGAACTGACTGCGCTCGATCGCAATGAGTCTTTTCCATTGTAAGAGGTGTGAGGGACCGAGATTTTTCACTTGTATAAAACTTTACACCCTAAAACTCGGGCAGAATTGGACTATTTGGTCCAACGAGGCTGCACCGCCATTTCTGACGGCTGATCCATTTACATAGCCCAACTCTCCTGCGTTCTCCCGTATCCCTGACCAATCCAGAATATATCAAGCTCTATCTAATATAACGTAAACACGTAACCTCCTCAGACGCCCGTGGTGAAGAATTCCACAACTTATGTTCTCTTCCTCCCGAAATTCCTTTCCATCTCCGGTTTGATAGGATGGATTTCTATCTTATACTCTCCCATCACAGCAAATTTGCGCTTCACATTCACTGTGTCGAGGCCTTTGAACATTAAATGGTTTCAATGAGGTCACCCCTCATTTTTCTGCAACCCAGTGAATACAGGCCGAGGGCCAACAAATTCTCTTCATTTGAAAAGCCGTTCAATCCTGGAATCATTTCCGCGAACTTCCATTGAACTCTGTCCGGAGTTGGCACATTCGTTGCTGAGAGCAGAAAACGCCACACAATACTGCAAGTCAGGTCTCCCTAATACTTTATTGACGCTCAACATTATATCCTTGCTTTTAAATGTAATTATTCCTGAAGGGAATACTGTTACGTACCAGCAGATATAGATCGGATATTTACTCCAGTTTCAATGTTATAACCATTATCTTTCTGACAATCTACTGAAAACACAAAAACTCAAATGAAATAATCAGAAGTTATCAGTTATTTGCGTATGTGTTGTGTGTGTCTGTTCGGCTCCCAAACAGTCAAGATTAGGAGCAATTATTTGTCTTAAGAGTCAGATGGCAAAGGTCTAGTAATCCACAGAATAAATGGTGGGAGAGATTTGTAAATCTACGCTAAAATGTAGAAAGAAAGCAGTTACGAAGAATTTCTCAGTTTCCACACATCAGCAAACAATAGAACAGTCGGCGAAAATAATATCCGTCGAATCGTTGCGAAATCCCCATCGAAATATCACCAGTTGACAGTCACGAAATATCCTTTCTTCCAAGTGGTTACCACATAACACTCCCGAATCCAGGTAAGGGTTAACAAGAGCGGTCCCACAGGATATTCCAACAAAAATCCACATACGGACTATATTAAATGCAAGTCACACACCTACAGACAGCTTGCAGTCCAAACTCTCTCTCTCTCTCTCTCGCTCTCTCTCTCTCTCTCTCCATCTCTCTCTCTCTCCTTCCAACCGAAAATCCCAGCTTGTTATACTGATACCATAGTCCCGTCTCACTCAGGCGTTTCTTAAAGTGACACTGACATTATCCGCAGGCACGTAACACCACCCCTAATAAAGGGAAATTTTGATCTGGATGAGCAAAATTTTAACTGCAAACTATATTATGTGATACAATACATTTATGGTCCATATAGCAGACTAATGTAACATATTACAGAAGCATATACGAATAGTAAATTCCACTCCACTATTAAAAAATACATCGCGAACTTAACATCTGCAAACACAATCGGTAATTATATTATCCTTGCCTTTATTGTGAGTTATCATGTGACCATACTCCTGCAAAATCAAATTCTATTGTTGAATTGGAGTCTCCTTAACCATGACCTGACCTAAAACATAATCAAGATATGTCACACTGGCATGTCCAAATCCACTCTTAGCTAAATTAACTGTAAGTTTGGATTTGAAAGCCTTTCAAAGAGCTGTTCCACTGCAGAGATATGGGCTTTACTGTGACCAAATCATCAATGTCGACGTCTGTATTCTAACCCTTGAATTACAGAATTAATCATTTTCTGAATGTTCCCGAAGCATTCTTCATTACAAATGACAGAACATTATATTCATACAACCAGAAGGTGTTACAAATGCAGAAATTTCTCTACCTCTATCCGTTAACGGAACACCAATACCCTTTCAACAAATCAATCTTTGTAAGAAACTTCGCCTTTTCATTCTTTTCTACACAATCATCAACCTTAGGGAAGGGATAAGCATCTGTTTTTCTTTTCGCAACGTATCTTTCTGTAAGCAGTGCAAAACCGGAACTGCCATCTGGTTTAGGTACCATAACTCAAGGCGAACTCCAATCTGAAGTAAAATGCTGGTTTCGGGACGAGTCCTCCGAAACGATAACAGTAAGGAATGTAAATTGCTGATCCGATCCACCTCTGATCCTTTGATTAGGACTGGCTCATGGATCTCCAGTTTCCTCCTACTGAAGTCATTAACCAAATCATTGGCCTTAATGTAATTGGGTAAGAGGTTGCTGTTATGGCAACACTCAGCCAGATTATCTTTCCCCTTCCGACATGCTAATTCGTCATCACATTTGATTCGGAATATGACAGAAGTGTTGTAAGAAAGCAAACTTGAATCTGACTTTGGTGCCGTGCTTAGCCACACAGTCACATCTGTATCTCGAGTAGAGTCGATGTATAGGCATACAGCCATGTGATGCATCTGCGCTGACGGAGATCGTGGGGAAGATGTTGCTGCAAATTTGAACTGACTGCGCTCGATCGCAATGAGTCTTTTCCATTGTAAGAGGAGTAAGGGACCGAGATTTTTCACTTCTATAAGACTTTATAATGTGAACCATGTGCTGAATTGGGTTATTCGGTCTATCGAGTCTGCTCCACCATTTCTGATGGCTGATCCATTTAAACTCTTAGCCCCAATCTCCTGCGTTCTCCCCGTATCCCTGACCAATCCAGAGTCTATAAGCTCTGCCTTACATAACGTAAACACATGTCTTACTCAGACGCCTGTAGCAACGAATTCCACAACATCCGTTCTCTTCCTAACGAAGGCCTTTCCATCTCCTTTTGGCCTCTACACTTCTTCGAAACCACATGCTCCACCACCCGTCATCGTATCTTCGAACTTTCCATTGCAGCAATAACTAAAGACAATATGACTGTCCCGTTTTCCCTTTCGGGTTTTTTTCTGGTCTTAGTTTTAATACCGCAGGTTCCTAGATTAATATGTGTTACATCACAGGAAATAGTCTATCGAGATTCATTATATTCCCACCATATATGTGTTCCGTTCAACTTTATCTGCTACGATGCTGGAGTTGAAACCAACAAGAAACAGTTTCTGTTTAGGTGGAAGTATTTCTCCCTGCCGCTTCATGCTGCTCTGTCTTCATACTGTTCAGCACGAACATCTGTGGTCTCTTTGATTTAAACTGGAACTTCACATTTAACATTTCTTCTCAGACTGGAAATGACGGTAATGACGCTTATTTTTCCGTTACAAATTTGTGGAAACCTTTGCAAGCAGCTATAACATTTTTATCTCACTTCACCACCTTTTTTTTGTATTTTATCTAACATTATCTATTGTCGATTTGAGAAATGTCTAGCCGCCGTTACTATTTCTTTTTTGTCAAAATTATTAGTCAGTTATATTTAACTAAAAAAGGAGAGGTTAAAATGCAGGGTATGCCACTTATTGTCCTATAACGTAGAATATTTATCACTGCAATATTGTAGAATATCTGCCCGGTTCTCACAGCGACTACCGGGCAACTTCTTTTCTTTTTTAAGATGTATTATTTGGCTATGTTATTCTAATTGTTTAAATGTCAACAGTATATCTTTTAATTTCATACACAATCATTAAATCGCCTTCCCAAACTGTTTTACTGAGATCAGAGAATAAACCATATCATTTATTTATTCTGTGGACAATCCTCATATTGTGCTCATCTGCCTCTGATGGCTTTTATCTAATACCCTTGAGCATCGCTCATACTCCATTTTTCCACAATACCGATTGACTGACTGCCTTTCACACATGGCGTAGCAATGAGGCCCTCCATCTCGCTCTGCCCATAGCTTGGCAACAAATAATTAGAAGAATTCTTATTTGCTGCTTCATAACATTGCCACGGTTAACCAGTCGCGGTTAACCACATTAATCAGTCACGGTTGTTAGCTGTTAACTGAGCTACCGAACATTATTTATCAGGGCTTGGAAGACGGCGCGGCCATTGGTGAAGCCGAACGGCATAACCAGATTTTCGAAACGACCAAGAGGAGTGTTAATGGCTGTTTTCCATTCATCTCCCTCCCTTACCCTGACCAGGAGGTAGGCACTTCGTAGGTCCAATTTAGAGAAAATGGTGGCTCCGGGAAGGGGTTCGAAAGAGTTGATAAGGGACAGTGGATACTTATTCCATATGGTGAAGCTATTGAGGCCACGATTGTCAACGCAGCGACGCAGTGAGCCGTCTTTCTTTCACACAGAAGAAACCTGCGCCTACAGGGGCAGATATGGGTCGGATAATGCCAGCCGCCAGACAGTCATTTAAGTAAGACTCCATTGCTTCTCTTTCTGGCCGGGACAGATTATACAGCCGACTGGTAGGCAGAGGAGCTCCGGGGAGAAGGTCAATTGCGCAATCGTAAGAGCTGTATGGAGGCAGGAAAAGAGCCGGTTGTTTGCTAAACACTTCACCCAGATCATGATATTCTGCTGGAATTTTGGATAAGTCGGGGGTTTCAGAGTCAGACGAGGTCGCCCTTACTTCCACTGGGGAAAGGGCCAGTTGTACACAAAAGGAGTGACAAAACGAACTGTCTATGTTCCCGGTGGACCAGTCGATGTGGGGATTATGGCAGCTTAACCAGGGGTAACCAAGAACTATCGGAGCTTGAGGAGCATAGGAAGCGAACCCGAAATGCAGGACACAAGCACGCAGATTAAGTCTAGATGCTTGCACGGGCGTAAACGCCGAATAGCAAACAGGAGGGATCTTGACACGGAGCCTTGACTTAGAGCGCGGACACGAAGGCTTGACGCGGAGCCTTTACTCAGAGTCCCATAGGTACACCTTGAAACAGGAGCTAAACTTAGAACAAACTGTTCTAAGCAGTAGGAAAAGGTCGTTATCTCACAGGGAAAATGACCAAGGTCTGGCAACCAGTGGTTGTGACGTAGAGATTCTTAAACGGATTCTTTGATGGAAACCAGGTGTGCTATCATCATAGAGAATTGGAAGCAATTTGGGAAATTAATGATGGGGCTCATGGTATATTCAAAGAAATTTAGGAGCAAGATAGGGAATTAACGACCGGGATCATGACAGTACCCACACTCCTCCCCTCAACGGGAGCCTCCAGACCATCCCTCAGGCTTCTCCGGATGGTCCTGATGGAAATCACGGATTTGGGAAGTGTCCAAAATGAAGGACCGGATTATACAGGAACGTTCCTCTGGGCCGTATCCCTCGCAATCGAACAGGTATTGGAGGTCCCTGCTTTGGCGGAACACTTCCAGTATTCGCCGCACGGTGTACGCTGGGTGGTCGTGTATAATCCGGGCGGGTGGAGGGGGTTCGGCAGAAGGGCTTAAAGGGCTGACAGAGACCGGCTTCAATTGGGAAACGTGGAATGTAGGATGGATGTGCATAGATTTGGGTAGTTTGAGTCGTCCCGCAGAGGGGTTGATAATACTCTCAATCTCGAATGGTTCCAGGAAACGTGGGGTGAGTTTCATGGGCTCGGTTCTTGAGCTGGATGTCTTTAGCAGAGAGCTAAAGCATCTGTCCAGACCGATAATGAGTTGCAGGAACCGATGGCGATCGGATAGGGGACGAAGCAATCCAGCAGGTGGTCGGTGGGAGGCTTTTCCAGGGGAACAAACACAACAGGCCGAGACAAAGGAGCGGGTGTCAGCGTCCATGGAGGGCCACCAAAAAGTCTTTCTCTGGAGGGACAGAGTCCGATCGATCCCGGCATGACAGGCGAAACGGGACGAGTGCCCCCACTGGAGAACCGGAGACCGAACGGAATCGGACACAAAGAGGCGACTGGAGGGTCCGTTGCCTGGGACTGGTTGAGTCCGTTGGGCCTGTTTGACGATGGCCACGATCTCCCAGGTGGGGGCAGTCACTACACTGGATGGTAGCAGGATGGTCTTGGGGTTGGGAAGGCCCTCCTCGGAAACGTATTGACGGGAGAGAACATCGGGCTGCCGTTCTTGGACCCCGGATGATAAGTGAGTGCAATGCTGTTCCGACCAAAAAATAATGCCCAACGGGCCTGACGGGAATTCCTGCCATTGGCTGTTTGGGTATAAACAAGGTTCTTGTTATCGGTCCAGACGATAAACCGATGTTCGGCTCCCTCCTGCCAGTGCCTCCCCAGCTCCAAAGCAAGCTTGACTGCCAATAACTCCCGGTTCCCTACGTCGTAATTTCGTTCGGCGGGGGATAACCGGCGAGAAAAAAAGGCAAAGGGATCAATTTTTTGATAAGGGCCTGAACGTTGGGAGAGGATCGCTCCCACCCCAGAGACGGAGGCGTCAACCTCCACAATGAATTGACAAGAGTGATCTGGTTGGACCAGAATGGGAGCGGAGGTGAAATGCCTCTTCAACTCTGAGAAGGTAGCGTCCGCTTAGGAATCCCACTGAAAAGGAGTTTTAGGAGAGGTGAGACGAGTAAGGGGCGCTACCACCCGGATGTAATCTCTGATGAAACGATGATAAAAGTTAGCGAACCACAGAAACCGCTGGAGTTGTTTGAGTATCGTGGATGGTGGCTACTCTGCTACCGCCCGGATCTTTTCGGGATCCGCCCTCACCTGCCCGCTCTCGATGAGATAACCTAAGAAGCTGACTGAAGAAACGTGAAATTCGCACCTCAGCTTTTAAGAACAATTTGTTCTCCCAAAGCCTCTGCAGAACCTGACGGACAAAGGAGGTGTGTTCTTGAAGATTGCTGGGGAAGATTAAAATATCATCCAAATAAACAATCACGATGCGGTTAATAAAATCTCTAAGGACATCGTTTATCGTGGGGGCAGGGGGGGGGGGTTCTGGCATTGGTGAGACCGAACGGCATTACCAGCTATTCGAAGTGACCAAGAGGGGTGTTGAACGCGGTTTTCCACTCATCACCCTCCCTTATCCTGACCAGATGATAGGTACTTCGTAGGTCCAACTTGGAGAAGATGGTAGCTCTGTGAAGTGCTTCGAAAGCAGAGTTGAGAAGGGGCAGTGGATATTTGTTCTTTACGGTTATGCTCTTTACGCCTCGGTAATCAACGCAGGGGCGCAGTCCCCACAAAGAAGACACCTGCGCCAACAGGAGAGGATGAGTGTAGGATAATGTTCGCCGAAAGAGATGCATTAAACTACGTCTCCACTGCCTCCCTATCAGGCGGGGGCAAGTTATACAGCCGACCGGTGGGCAGAGGGGCCCCGGGGAGAATGTCGATTGCGCAATCATAAGGACGGTGTGGAGGCAAGGAGATGGTCCGTTGATTCCTGAAAACTGCTAGATGTGAGGATTGTGGCGGACCAGCCAGGGATACCGAAATATGGGAGCTTGGGAGAAGGAACTTAAATTGTATCTGCTCCAGATGGCTCCCGGACAGAATTAGAGACAGGCGTGGTGTGCAGTTTGTGACCCGGGACGGAAGTCTGTCGTCTAGTTCCCAGGCTTCCAGAGGGTTACTCAAAGGCCCCCAAGGAATCCGGCCGGGAGGCTATATTTTCATGCAGAAGATTGGCCTCAACACCGGAGTCCACTATAGCTAACACAGGCAGGGATTGTTTGCTGTAACATAAATTACCGGGATAAGCATCCGGTTTCTGGGACGGATAGGAATGTTGTCTGGTTCACCAGGGTCCCCTTTCTACTGGTGAGCCTTCCTTCTTTGGTTGAAGAGGACAGGTAGCTCGGAAGTGGCCGGACTTGCTGCAACATAGACATTCACCCGCTCTCAGTCTCCAGAGTCGCTCAGCGAGAGAGAGGTGGTTCCATCCCAGCTGCATAAATGGCTCTTCCGTGTCCGCGGAAATCACCGGGCTGGGAGCTACTCTTGGAGCAGGAGGAGAAGAGAGAGTTGTTCTGGCGAGAGGCAAAATCGAATGGCGTGGAGTGGCCAAGGGTTGTGGACGAGCAGACCTTTACCTATAGCGTTCTCGGAGACCATTGCCCCACCTGGTGGTGAGTGAGATTAATTAATCCAGGCTGTTGGTGTCGTCTCTTGCCGCCAACTCGTCTTTCACCCTGTCGCTGAGCCCACCTCGAAATACCTCTTGGAGTGCCTCATCATTCCACACCGAGTGCCGCTCACGTCCGACTCGGAATATACGGCGAGACTGCGGGAGCCCTGACAGAGAGTGAGTAGACGCTTGGCAGCATCTTTACGGGGTGGTCAGAGATCTTTCTTTGATCTTTAGCGGACAGGGAACGGAGACTATACAGCAAACTTGAATCTGGCTTTGGTGCTGTGCTTAGCCACACAGTCACATGTATAGCGCGAGTAGAGTCGCGGTCTAAGCCCAGAGCGTGTGGTGCATCTGTGCTGATAGAGATCAGGGTGGACGTGTTGTTGCAAATCCGAACTGGCTCGGCTCGATCTAAATAACTCCTTTTCATGGTAAGGGGAAAGAGACAGAGGATTTTCAGATTGTACAACTTGATATATGAGCATAATTCTTGAACGATCATCACGTGTATCCACAGTCTCTTGGGAAACCTCCTTTAAAACACTGGGCAGAACACCATCTGGTCCAGGTGGCTAGTCAACCATCAGACCTTTCCGTTTCCCAAGGTATGTCTCCTTCGTAATCGCAGGTTCACACACTTCTAAACCCTGACACTCCGGAACTTCCGACACGTTGTTTGTGTCCCCCACAGTGTAGAATGATGGGAAATACTTATTCAGTTCGTCCGCCATTTCTTTGGCTCCCATTGGTATTTCTGCAGCGTCAATTTTCAGCGGTCCAATATCGTCCAATATTCAATTTCACGTCTTTTAAACGTGAAGTATCTTAAGAAGTTTCTGCTATCCGCCTTAATATTGTAAGTCGCCTTCATGAAATTTTCAGAAGCTTTCAATTGGTTTTCAATCGCATCCTAATGCTCTAACTTCCCGCTGTTTTTCTCTATTATATGCCGTCTCTTTGGCATTTATGTTGGCTTTGAATGCTCTTCTTACCCACGGTTGTGTCATCTTGCCGTTTGAATACATCCTCCACTCTGCTTCCTCTTTCGAATGATTACAGTTCATTTTTTACCAATAGCGCAACGCAATCCCCTCTACCTATTTCGATACAATATGTATCGTTGGACGTGCAACTGCCAGCTATAAGATTCTTTGAATCACGGTTAGTGATACATATAACGTCATACCTGTCACTGCGTAACATTGCCTGAAGTGCAACTACCTTTTTCTGTATATTGCCTGCATTCAAGTAAAGCACCTTCTGTCCGACAATCACTGTTTTTCACTTTATCCACCTTTAGCAATGTAACGTATCGTGTCGATTGCAATTTTGGCCTGTCATCAGTCCCTAATTGCTAGGAGTCTCACTATATACTGTCTCTGTTTGTAAGCCAGCGCTATCACTCTTATTCTCATCCAATGCCAAATCAGTTAACATAAATCAAAAAGCAAATTAGATTTCCTTTATTAATTTAAGAACTAGTAAGAGCTGCGCAAATCTGTTACAAATGATACTTATTTGAAAGTGATAATAAATTAGAAAACAAGTATCTGGAAATTTGTGTACCACGGAAAGGATACGTGGCATTCTCCTTTGAAAACCAGATCAAAACTAAAAGAATGTATATTTTACTGTGACTTCCCCGATGAGCGATATGAATTGCGCAGTAACAAATGTGTAGAAATGGCTTACGTTAATTGTTTGTTCACTGGGCTGTCTCTGATGTGACTAATGAGCTGCTAAGATTAATTTGGTGATTGCAGTATCCCCTCCCTTATAAGCACGCGCAAAGCAATCAGAGATAGTTTTGGGCAGCAGGAACAGTGTCAACTGATCCTCACGTCACACGGAAAATGGAGTATCCAGCAATTTTCCACATAGAGAGTATTTATTATCCTGTACTGACTGCGATTGGTATTCCCAGTAAGTAACTGGAGCTTCTTGTGCGATTTCCGCTTGCTCTATCTACTGCACGATATCATATTTGCTGTAAAAATATATTGCACGAAGTGCCTTGTCTGACAAGGGATTTCGGTCGAGTCAGGTTGAAGCATATATTTTTCTCACTCTGACCGAACAGATCTTTCCTGTCGCTGGTTTCTTTGTCAACTGCAATAACCAGTCGTGTTCCAACATTTTCCGTTTCCCGATATTCCAAAATATTAATGGTTTTTATACCTCGAAGTCTCAGCCCATTCCTATCGACCTGCCGCGGGACCATCGTTCATTCACACTAGCATGCAACAAATGAGATTTCATTTTGAATATAATTGTCTAAAAATCTTTTCAATTGCAACAATAACCAAAGCAAATATGACTGTCCCGTTTTCCCTGTTGGATTTGTGTGTTCTGGTCTTAATTTTAACGCTGCAGGTTCCTGGACTCACATGTATTACATAAGTGGAAACAGAAATATCTGAGCCCATTGTATTCCTGTTCTCAAAGTTCCGTTCAGCTACAATGCTAGAGTTATTTTGGATTGTTGCGTTGATAAGAAATCCGCTGTTAACAATGCCGTGGTCTGCGGAATCACATTCAAAACTGCGGGTAATTTGCCGACTCGGTTCTTTCTCCGATCCCTCCCTTGGCATCAAGCACGAATGTAAGCTCGAATGAACTGTGTAAACACTTCGTGGATCGAAGCCAGTTCAATCAGTGTGTAATCAATTCTTTGTATGCAAATCAAGTAAAATGCAGCGGATTTTGTGAGCTTGAAACTAACACTTATTTCTTCCTTGCAGTTAATTTAATGGCGATTGTGATACTCTGTCTTCGAAAATGCGGACTCTCCAAATGCATCACCCTTTACCTCGTAGCGATGGCAACAGCTGATTTAATGGGTGTTATCATAGGCGTTCTACTAGAGCGGATCAATAATATTTACGGTTTCGCAAATGTTTTGTTCATCACTCCGATTTGTGCTCTGACAGTTGTGCTTCGGTTCGCAGCCACGGACTGTTCTGTCTGGTTGACAGTGGCTTTCACATTTGATCGATGTATTGCAATTTGTAGCCAAAAGCTGCGGAAACGAGTTTGCACCGAAAGAACAGCGACTATAGTGGTGATGATTGTGAGCATAGGGAGCTGCCTGAGGTGTTTTCCATATTACTTTGCAGTAGCTCCTGTCGTGATTATTGACAACGTTCAATGGTACTGCACTGACAAGGCAGATTACTTTAGTTCACCAGTGTGGAAAGTTTACCAGATGGTTGATGGTATCATTGCATCTTTACTGCCAATCGGTTTAATTCTAGTGTTCAATGCCTTAACAATCAGTCATATCATCGACGCAAACAGAATCCGCCGAGGATTCCGGAACATCAATGACAACAAGAAAGACTCAGAGGTGGCGAACCGGAGAAAATCAATGATTTTGCTGTTCGCTCTATCAGCCAATTTCATTTTATTGTGGATCCCCTGTATAGTCTCCACTATGATCTGGCAGGCTCAGAATTACTTTTATACAGACAGATATCTTAATTCGCCGTCTTTTATCCTGCAAGAGTCTGGGTACATGTTGCAATTTCTCTGTACGTGCACCAACACGTGTATCTACATATTGTCCCAGAAGAAATTCAGGGAAGAAATTAAGAAAGGAGTGAATCATCTGGTCACTTTGAATGGCCGACTCTGCAGATAAGACGTAATTTGATTTGTATATTTTGTAATTAAGTCACATGAAGTTTTTTAATAATGGGCAGGTTTGATCAAAAGTCTGGTCTGCCTGGCGTGCTGCCTGCATGCTAGGATACCGTTTCGCACCAACGCTAGCGAGTTTAATTTCCTCAAATGAGCCAGCGAATAAAGTGTTGCTGATGTGATATTTACACAGGCAGAATTACATTTAATTCACAGGAAAAATAGCGAATGCTTAGTCAACGTACAGAATGATGCTGGCATGATCCTTAATTTGTTTGATGTATCTATTAATCGACTGATCATCGATCCACTGAACACACGCATAGATATCATCCGAGAGTCCGTGTATTAGAATCGGATCTCCGTTGTACCAGGTTCACGAAATGAGGAGTCACACTTTTCCCTGAAGACGGGAAATATACAACATAAGAGAATGAATCCTTAGTCTGACACGTCAATTGCTCTGCCTTGCCGTTTTAATCTATCAGAAATGCAACCTCAACTTCACCTTCACAAAAGAACATCGCTTTCTCTTTCTGGTGGTACAATGATTTATTTCATCGATATGATTTCATTCCAGGAGGTTTGCCAAGCCAACATCAAGCTGTGTGTCCTTAATCATGAAGAAAAGAAAATGTGCAGGTTCTGGAAATGCGTTGTCCAAAATCACGCTGCAGTGGCGTTCAATTTAAGCACGTGTGCTCCAGAGCTAAAGGGCATTAATAATGACTCGACATTTCTTCATAGTGTGAATGTGTTCAAGTACTTTCCCCTACGAGAGTTACCTTTTTATCCACACGTAGTGCTCTTTGTTTCGTGCAACAGATTCATTGCTGAATTGCAGAATTTCTCCAGACGCCATTTCTATGTTTTTGGCAACATCTTTGTTCAGTTATGTTTTACTAAAATAAAGTAGAGGTTAGAATGAAACCTAAAGCCACTTACTGAACGATAACCGAGACGATTTATTGTTACAATGTGGAATTTTTGTCCTCTCTCACAGCCATTACCACACGACTGCTTACCTTCTTAATTTTATGAAAATGTAAGTCGAATTATATGGTTATTCAATGTAATGCTTAAATTGTGTTTTTTTTTCATTTACGTTTTTATCATTAATCATTCATAGTTTTCATCCGTGAGTCCAGTTCCCCAGCCTTCGGGACCGGTGAACCATTCATACCGCGTCCTGTACCTTTGCCCTTTTCTGCATGGCTGTTCTGTATTTCCTTATTAACGGTGAAAGCACAGGGTCCTGACACAATCCAGCAAAGCTCTCCGGGTCATTGAAGCATGTAGACTTCCAAACCCTAGAATAAGTTTGAAGTCCGCTGGAAGGATTTCTCCACAACACCGGATGTAAAGGAGCTTGTTACCTCTTAAGCTTCTTTATAAATCGACATTCCAAAATTCCTCATCCACGGTATAATCTCTTTTGATTATTACATCATCGTCGTCATAACGATGTCCAGTTACCTACTTCGTGCTTCATTAATGCAACACTGTTGGACTATAAATAACATTCACCAATACTCTCAGCTCTTTATCTCCCTTAGACTCATACAAACTCGAACTTCCCCAGAACTTTTCTCTGTGCCTCTTCAATAAAAACTACTTTTCATCGCAATACTGACCTTACTTTCTAAGCCTGTTGTTGTATAAACTATATTCTTTCAAATGATCGCGTAAGGTGATCATGCATACGGCAGCTGACTCTGACCCCGCACATTCAATACTATCCAGCTGTTAGAACAACAGTTGTTGGGAGGTAACTTGTCCTATTCTGCTTGAATTCATTGTTGCGTAGAATAAACTCTAAATTCTTCTGTCATACATTCTGATACTTCCACAACATTGTTCACTTTTACATCAACCAGAGTGTCCAATATAAAAGTGTTGTGAATGCATGTCTGTTGCCCTCAGTCCCCGCCAGAATTTTTATGGTCAGCGACGTGAAACCTGTTGTCACATAACACACCAGAGGCCTTTCAGCGCCCTATATCTATAGCATTCCTGTTGGATGTAACCACCCAAATCCCGCTATCAACATCAGCCTCACAGCCCAAGTCATGTTTCCTCTTGTATTTAGTTCTCGCTCCCTTCTCGATTCTACCATCAGGCAGATTGCGCAGAACCATAGGTCCCACTCGCGCAGTTTCAGGAATGGTTATTACTGTACGACTATCAGCATCATTAGCAATGTGAATGACATCAGGCACCACAACTCTGTGCAGATTCCATAATCAACTGACTCGCTTTCAAGGACGGTACACCACCAAAAGACCATACCCTGATGTTGAGGGGTAATAACTGCTTCTGAACCTGGTAGTGTACATCATGAAGTTCCTCTACTTTGGTCCAGGTGGCCGCACTGAAATGAGAGAATGTCCTCGAGGCTGGAGAGACTCTGATGATGGATGCCGCGTTCCTGCGGCCACGTTTCATGCAACAGCGCTGATGGCGATAGTGGGGAAGATGTTGCTGCAAATCCGAACTGACTGCGCTCGATCGCAATGAGTCTTTTCCATTGTAAGAGGTGTGAGGGACCGAGATTTTTCACTTGTATAAAACTTTACACCCTAAAACTCGGGCAGAATTGGACTATTTGGTCCAACGAGGCTGCACCGCCATTTCTGACGGCTGATCTATTTACATAGCCCCACTCTCCTGCGTTCTCCCGTATCCCTGACCAATCCAGAATATATCAAGCTCTATCTAATATAACGTAAACACGTAACCTCCTCAGACGCCCGTGGTGAAGAATTCCACAACTTATGTTCTCTTCCTCCCGAAATTCCTTTCCATCTCCGGTCTGATAGGATGGATTTCTATCTTATACTCTCCCATCACAGCAAATTTGCGCTTCACATTCACTGTGTCGAGGCCTTTGAACATTAAATGGTTTCAATGAGGTCACCCCTCATTTTTCTGCAACCCAGTGAAGACAGGCCGAGGGCCAACAAATTCTCTTCATTTGAAAAGCCGTTCAATCCTGGAATCATTTCCGCGAACTTCCATTGAACTCTGTCCGGAGTTGGCACATTCGTTGCTGAGAGCAGAAAACGGCACACAATACTGCAAGTCAGGTCTCCCTAATACTTTATTGACGCTAAACTTTATATCCTTGCTTTTAAATGTAATTATTCCTGAAGGGAATACTGTTACGTACCAGCAGATATAGATCGGATATTTACTCCAGTTTCAATGTTATAACCACTATCTTTCTGACAATCTACTGAAAACACAAAAACTCAAATGAAATAATCAGAAGTTATCAGTTATTTGCGTATGTGTTGTGTGTGTCTGTTCGGCTCCCAAACAGTCAAGATTAGGAGCAATTATTTGTCTTAAGAGTCAGATGGCAAAGGTCCAGTAATCCACAGAATAAATGGTGGGAGAGATTTGTAAATCTACGCTAAAATGTAGAAAGAAAGCAGTTACGAAGAATTTCTCAGTTTCCACACATCAGCAAACAATAGAACAGTCGGCGAAAATAATATCCGTCGAATCGTTGCGAAATCCCATCGAAATATCACCAGGTGACAGTCACGAAATATCCTTTCTTCCAAGTGGTTACCACATAACACTCCCGAATCCAGGTAAGGGTTAACAAGAGCGGTCCCACAGGATATTCCAACAAAAATCCACATACGGACTATATTAAATGCAAGTCACACACCTACAGACAGCTTGCAGTCCAAACTCTCTCTCTCTCTCTCTCTCTCTCTCTCTCTCTCTCTCTCTCTCCATCTCTCTCTCTCTCCTTCCAACCGAAAATCCCAGCTTGTTATACTGATACCATAGTCCCGTCTCACTCAGGCGTTTCTTAAAGTGACACTGACATTATCCGCAGGCACGTAACACCACCCCCCAATAAAGGGAAATTTTGATCTGGATGAGCAAAATTTTAACTGCAAACTATATTATGTATACAATACATTTATGGTCCATATAGCAAACTAATGTAACATATTACAGAAGCATATACGAATAGTAAATCCACTCCACTATTAAAA